>NW_015496061.1:42778-46849 GCF_000816755.2 Arachis ipaensis
TCCTAGAAAAGAACAAAAAACCCTAGAAAACCCTAAAAAACGCTAGAAAACCCTAGAAAAACCCTAGAAAACCTCAGAAAATCCTAGAAACACCCTCGAAAACCATAAAAAACGCTCGAAAATCTTAGAAAATACTAGAAAAAACCTAGAAAACCTTAGAAAAAACCTAGGAAAACCTAGAAAACCCTAAAAAATCCTAGAAAAACCCCTCGAAAACCCTAGAAAATCCTAGAAAACCCTAGAAAATCCTAGAAAACCCTAGAAAAACCCTAGAAAATCCTAGAAGAACGTAGAAAATCCTAGAAAATCCTAGAAAACCCTAAAAAACCCTAGAAAAACCCTAGAAAACCTTAGAAAATACTAGAAAAACCCTCGAAAACCATAGAAAATCATAAAAAACTCTCGAAAATCTTAGAAAATACTAGAAAAACCTAGAAAACCATAGAAAAAACCTAGAAAAACCTAGAAAACCCTAGAAAAACCCCTCAAAAACTCTAGAAAATCCTCGAAAACCATAGAAAACCCTAAAAAACTCTTGAAAACCCTAGAAAAACCCTAAAAAACCCTCGAAAACCCTAGAAAAACCCTAGAAAATCCTAGAAAACACTAGAAAAACCCTCAAAAATTCTAGAAAATCTAAGAAAACACTAGAAAAACCCTAAAAAACCTAGAAAACCGTAGAAAACCCTAGAAAAACCCTAGAAACTCCTAGAAAAGTGTAGAAAATCCTAGAAAACCGTGAAAAACCCTAGAAAACCCTAGAAAAACCCTAGAAAATCCTAGAAAACACTAGAAAAACCCTCAAAAATTCTAGAAAATCTTAGTAAATACTAGAAAAACCCTAAAAAACCTAGAAAACCGTAGAAAACCCTAGAAAAACCCTAGAAACTCCTAGAAAAGTGTAGAAAATCCTAGAAAACCGTGAAAAACCCTAGAAAACCCTAGAAAAACCCTAGAAAATCCTAGAAAAGCGTAGAAAACCCTAGAAAACCCTAGAAAAACCCTAGAAAACCCTAGAAAATCCTAGAAAAGCGTAGAAAACCCTAAAAAACCCTAGAAAACCAAAGAAAAACCCTAAAAAAACCCTAAAAAACCCTAGGAAAACCCTAGAAAATCCTAGAAAAGCGTAGAAAACTCTAGAAAAATACTAAAAAACCCTAGAAAACTCTAGAAAAACCCTAAACCCTAAACCCTAAACCCTAAATCATAAACCCTAAACCCTAAACCCTTAGAAAATCCTAGAAAAACCCTCGAAAACCATAGAAAACCATAAAAAACTCTCGAAAATCTTAGAAAATACTAGAAAAAACCTAGAAAACCCGAAAACCCTAAAAAACCCTAGGAAAACCCTAGAAAATCCTAGAAAAGCGTAGAAAACCCTAGAAAACCCTAGAAAAATACTAAAAAATCCTAGAAAACCCTAGAAAAACCCTAAACCCTAAACCCTAAACCCTAAACCCTTAGAAAATCCTAGAAAAACCCTCGAAAACCATAGAAAACCATAAAAAACTTTCGAAAATCTTAGAAAATACTAGAAAAAACCTAGAAAACCCTAGAAAAACCACTCGAAAACCCTAGAGAATCCTAAAAAACACTAGAAAACCCTAGTAAATCCTAGAAAACCCTCGAAAACCATAGAAAACCCTAAAAACCACTTGAAAACCCTAGAAAAACCCCTCGAAAACCCTAGAGAATCCTAAAAAACACTAGAAAACCCTAGTAAATCCTAGAAAACCCTCGAAAACCATAGAAAACCCTAAAAACCACTTGAAAACCCTAGAAAAACCCTAAAAAACCCTCGAAAACCCTAGAAAACCCCTAGAAAATCCTAGAAAACCCTAGAAAATCCCTTAAAAACCCTAGAAAATCCTAGAAAACCCTAGAAAAACCCTAAAAAACCTAGAAAATCGTAGAGAATCCTAGAAAAACTCTAGAGAATCATAGAAAAGCGTAGAAAACCCTAGGAAAGCCTGAAAAACCCTAGAAAACCCTAGAAAATCCTAGAAAAGCGTAGAAAACCCTAGAAAATCCTAGAAAACCCTAAAAAAACCCTAGAAAATCCTAGAAAAGCGTAGAAAATCCTAGAAAACACTAGAAAACCCTAAAAAATCCTAGAAAACCCTAGAAAAACCCTAGAAAACCTTAGGAAATCCTAGAAAAACCCTCGAAAACCGTAGAAAACCATAAAAAACTCGCAAAAATCCTAGAAAATACTAAAAAACCCTAAAAAACCTCGATAACCCTAGAAAACCCTTGAAAACCCTAGAAAAACCTAGAAAAGCATAGAAAACCCTAGAAAAACTCTAGAAAATCCTAGAAAAGCGTAGAAAACCCTTGAAAACCCTTGAAAAACCCTAGAAAAACCCTAGAAAAACCCCTAAAAAACCCTAGAAAAACCTAGAAAAACCCTAGAAAACCTTAGAAAATCCTAGAAAAACCCTCGAAAACCGTAGAAAACCATAAAAAACTCTCGAAAATCCTAGAAAATACTAGAAAAACCCTAAAAAACCCTCGAAAACCCTAGAAAACCCTTTTGAAAACCCTAGAAAAACCCTAGAAAATCCTAGAAAAGCGTAGAAAACCCTAGAAAATCCTACAAAAACCCTCAAACACCCTAGAAAAACCCTAGAAAATCCTAGAAAAGCGTAGAAAACCCTAGAAAATCCTACAAAAACCCTCAAACACCCTAGAAAAACCCTAGAAAATCCTAGAAAAGCATAGAAAACCCCAGAAAACCCTAAAAAACACTAGAAAACCCTAGAAAAACCCTAGAAAACCTTAGAAAACCCTAGAAAAACCTAGAAAACCCTAGAAAAAACCTAAAAATCCATAAAAAACCTCTCGAAAACCCTAGAAAATACTAGAAAAACCCTAAAAGACCCTCGAAAACCCTAGAAACCCTTGAAAACCCTAGAAAAACCCTAAAAAATCCTACAAAAGCGTAGAATACCCTATAAAACCCTAGAATCCCTTACAAAAACCCTCAAAAACCCTTGAAAATCCTAAAAAACCCTAGAAAATCCTAGAAAAGCGTAGAAAACCCTAGAAAACCCTAGAAAAGCCCTAGAAAAGCATAGAAAACCCTAGAAAACCCTTGAAAACGCTAAAAAACCCTAGAAAAACCTAGAAAAACCCTAGAAAACCTTAGAAAATCCTAGAAAAACCCTCGAAAACCGTAGAAAACCATAAAAAACCTAAAAAACCCTCGAAAACCCTAGAAAACCCTTGAAAACCCTAGAAAAACCTAGAAAAACCCTAGAAAACCTTAGAAAATCCTAGAAAAACCCTCGAAAACCGTAGAAAACCATAAAAAACTCTCGAAAATCCTAGAAAATACTAGAAAAACCCTAAAAAAACCCTCGAAAACCCTAGAAAACCCTTGAAAATCCTAGAAAAACCGTAGAAAATCCTAGAAAAGACCAAAGAAAAACCCTAAAAAAACCCTCGAAAACCCTAGAAAACCCTTGAAAACCCTAGAAAAACCCTAGAAAATTCTAGAAAAGCGTAGAAAACCCTAGAAAATCCAAGAAAACTATAAAAAACCCTAGAAAACCCTAGAAAATCCCTAGAAAACCTTAGAAAACCCTAGAAAAACCTAGAAAATTATAGAAAAAACCTAGAAAACTATAAAAAGCTCTCAAAAATCTTAGAAAATACTAGAAAAAGCCTAAAAAACCCTAGAAAACCTTAGAAAATCCTAAGAAAACCCTCGAAAACCATAGAAAACCATAAAAAACTCTCGAAAATCCTAGAAAATACTAGAAAAATCCTAAAAACCCTTGAAAACCCTAGAAAACCCTTGAAAACCCAAGAAAAACCCTAGAAAACCCTAGAAAAACACTAAAAATCCCAGAAAACCCTCGAAAAACCCTAGAAAATCCTAGAAAAGCGTAAAAAACTCCATAAAACCCTAGAAAACCCTAAAAATCCTAGAAAACCCTAAAAAAACCTTAGAAAACCTTAGAAAATCCTAGAAAAAACCTCGAAAACCATAGAAAACCATAAAAAACTCTCGAAAATCTCGAAAAATACTAGAAAAACAATAAAAAACCCTTGAAAACCCTAGAAAAC
>NW_015496061.1:46998-68288 GCF_000816755.2 Arachis ipaensis
CCCTAGAAAATCCTAGAAAAGCGTAGAAAACCCTAGAAAATTCTTGAAAACGCTAAAAAACCCTAGAAAAACCTAGAAAAACCCTAGAAAACCTTAGAAAATCTTAGAAAAACTCTCGAAAACCGTAGAAAACCATAAAAAACTCTCGAAAATCCTAGAAAATACTAGAAAAACCCTAAAAAAAACCCTCGAAAACCCTAAAAAACCCTTGAAAACCCTAGAAAAATCCTAGAAAATCCTAGAAAAGCGTAGAAAATCCGACAAAACCCTACAAAAACCCTAGAAAAACCCTAGAAAAGCGTAGAAAACCCCAGAAAACCTTAGAAAACTATAAAAAACCCTAGAAAACCCTAGAAAATCCCTAGAAAACCCTAGAAAAACCTAGAAAATTATAGAAAAAACCTAGAAAACTATAAAAAGCTCTCGAAAATCTTAGAAAATACTAGAAAAAGCCTAAAAAACCCTCGAAAACCCTAGAAAACCCTTGAAAATCCTAGAAAAACCGTAGAAAATCCTAGAAAAGCGTAGAAAACCCTAGAAAACCCTAGAAACCCCAACAAAAACCCTCAAAAACCATAGAAAATCCTAAAAAACCATAGAAAAACCCTAAAAACCCTAGAAAAACCCTAGAAAATCCTAGAAAACCTCAGAAAACCCTAGAAAACCCTAAAAAACGCTAGAAACCCCTAGAAAAATCCTAGAAAACCTTAGAAAATCCTAGAAAAAACCTCGAAAACCATAGAAAACCATAAAAAACTCTTGAAAATCCTAGAAAATACTAGAAAAACCCTAAAAAACCCTCGAAAACCCTAGAAAACTCTTGAAAACCCTAGAAAAACCATAGAAAAACTCTAGAAAATCCTAGAAAAGCGTAGAAAACCCCAGAAAACCCTAGAAAACCCTAAAAAACCCTAGAAAACCCTAGAAAAACCCTAGAAAACCTTAGAAAATCCTAGAAAAACCCTCAAAAACCATAGAAAACCATAAAAAACTCTCGAAAATCTAAGAAAATACTAGAAAAAACCTAGAAAACCCTAGAAAAAACCTAGAAAAACCTAGAAAACCCTAGAAAACCCTAGATAAACCCCTCGAAAACCCTAGAAAATCCTAGAAAACCCTAGAAAACCCTAGAAGATCCTAGAAAACCCTCGAAAATCATAGAAAACCCTAAAAAACCCTTGAAAATTCTAGAAAAATCCTAAAAACCCCTCGAAAACCCTAGAAAAACCCTAGAAAATCCTAGAAAACGCTAGAAAAACCCTCAAAAACCCTAGAAAATCCTAGAAAATCCTAGAAAAACCCTAAAAAACCTAGAAAACCCTAGAAAATCCTAGAAAAGCGTAGAGAACCCCAGAAAACCCTAGAAAACCTTAAAAAACCCTAGAAAACCCTAGAAAAATCCTAGAAAACCTTAGAAAATCCTAGAAAAAACCTCGAAAACCATAGAAAACCAGAAAAAACTCTCGAAAATCCTAGAAAATACTAGAAAAAGCATAAAAATCCCTCGAAAACCCTAGAAAACCATTGAAAACCCTAGAAAAACTCTAGAAAATCCTAGAAAAGCGTAGAAAATCCTAGAAAACCCTAGAAAACCCTAAAAAACCCTAGAAAAACCCTAGAAAAATTAGAAAATCCTAGAAAAACCCTCGAAAACCATAGAAAACCATAAAAAACTCTCGAAAATCTTAGAAAACCCTAGAAAAAACCTAGAAAATCCTAGAAAAGCGTAGAAAATCCTAGAAAACCCTAGAAAACCCTAAAAAGCCTAGAAAACCCTAGAAAAACCCTAGAAAACCTTAGAAAATCCTAGAAAAACCCTCGAAAACCGTAGAAAACCATAAAAAACTCTCGAAAATCCTAGAAAATACAAGAAAAATCCTAAAAAACCCTCGAAAACCCTAGAAATCCCTTGAAAATCCTAGAAAAACCCTAAAAAATCCTACAAAAGCGTAGAATACTCTATAAAACCCTAGAAACCCTTACAAAAACCCTCAAAAACCCTTGAAAATCCTAAAAAACCCTAGAAAATCCTAGAAAAGCGTAGAAAACCCTAGAAAACCCTAGAAAAGCCCTAGAAAATCCTAAAAAAGCGTAGAAAACCCTAGGAAACCCTTGAAAACGCTAAAAAACCCTAAAAAAACCTAGAAAAACCCTAGAAAACCTTAGAAAATCCTCGAAAACCGTAGAAAACCATAAAAAACTCTCGAAAATCCTAGAAAATACTAGAAAACCCCTAAAAAAAACCCTCGAAAACACTAGAAAACCCTAGAAAAACCCTAGAAAATCCTAGAAAAGCGTAGAAAACCCTAGAAAACCCTACAAAAACCCTAGAAAAACCCTAGAAAAGCGTAGAAAATCCTAGAAAATCCCTAGAAAACCCTAGAAAATCCCTAGAAAACCTTAGAAAACCCTAGAAAAACCTAGAAAACCCTAGAAAAAACCTAGAAAACTATAAAAAGCTCTCGAAAATCTTAGAAAATACTAGAAAAAGCCTAAAAACCCTCGAAAACCCTAGAAAACCCTTGAAAATCCTAGAAAAACCGTAGAAAATCCTAGAAAAGCGTAGAAAACCCTAGAAAACCCTAGAAACCCCAACAAAAACCCTCAAAAACCATAGAAAATCCTAAAAAACCCTAGAAAAACCCTAAAAACCCTAGAAAAACCCTATAAAATCCTAGAAAACCCCAGAAAACCCTAGAAAACCCTAGAAACCCCTAGAAAAATCCTAGAAAATCTTAGAAAATCCTAGAAAAAACCTCGAAAACCATAGAAAACCATAAAAAACTCTCGAAAATCCTAGAAAATACGAGAAAAACCCTAAAAAACCCTCGAAAACCCTAGAAAACTCTTGAAAACCCTAGACAATCCTAGAAAAGCGTAGAAAACCCTAGAAAACCCTAGAAAAACTCTAGAAAATCCTAGAAAAGCGTAGAAACCCCTTGAAAACCCTAGAAAAACCCCTAAAAAACCCTAGAAAAACCCTAGAAAACCTTAGAAAATCCTAGAAAAACCCTCGAAAACCGTAGAAAACAGTAAAAAACTCTCGAAAATACTAGAAAAACCTTAAAAAAACCCTCGAAAACAGTAGAAAATCCTTTTAAAAACCCTAGAAAAACCCTAGAAAATTCTAGAAAAGCGTAGAAAACCCTAGAAAATCCTACAAAAACCCTCAAAAACCCTAGAAAAACCCTAGAAAATCCTAGAAAAGCGTAGAAAACCCCCAGGAAACCCTAGAAAACCCTAAAAAACACTAGAAAACCCTAGAAAAACCCTAGAAAACCTTAGAAAACCCTAGAAAAACCTAGAAAACCCTAGAAAAAAACTAGAAATCCATAAAAAAACTCTCAAAAATCCTAGAAAATACTAGAAAAACCCTAAAAGACCCTCGAAAACCCTAGAAAACCCTTGAAAATCCTAGAAAAACCCTAAAATTTCCTACAAAAGCGTAGAATACCCTATAAAACCCTTACAAAAACCCTCAAAAACCCTTGAAAATCCTAAAAAACCCTAGAAAATCCTAGAAAAGCGTAGAAAACCCTAGAAAACCCTAGAAAAACCCTAGAAAATCCTAGAAAAGCGTAGAAAACCCTAGAAAACCCTTGAAAACGCTAAAAAACCCTAGAAAAACCTAGAAAAACCCTAGAAAACCTTAGAAAATCCTCGAAAACTGTAGAAAACCATAAAAAACTCTCGAAAATCCTAGAAAATACTAGAAAAACCCTAAAAAAACCCTCGAAAACCCTAGAAAACCCTTGAAAACCCTAGAAAAACCCTAGAAAATCCTAGAAAAGCGTAGAAAACCCTAGAAAACCCTACAAAAACCCTCAAAAACCCTAGAAAAACCTTAGAAAAGCGTGGAAAACCCCAGAAAACCCTAGAAAACTATAAAAAACCCTAGAAAATCCCTAGAAAACCTTAGAAAACCCTAGAAAAACCTAGAAAACCCTAGAAAAAACCTAGAAAACTATAAAAAGCTCTCGAAAATCTTGGAAAATACTAGAAAAAGCCTAAAAAACCCTCGAAAACCCTAGAAAACCCTTGAAAACCCTAGAAAAACCGTAGAAAATCCTAGAAAAGCGTAGAAAACCCTAGAAAACCCTAGAAACCCCAACAAAAACCCTCAAAAACCATAGAAAATCCTAAAAAACCCTAGAAAAACCCTAAAAAAACTTAGAAAATCCTAGAAAAACCCTCGAAAACCGTAGAAAACCATAAAAAACTCTCGAAAATCCTAGAAAATACTAGAAAAACCCTAAAAAACTCTCGAAAACCCTAGAAAACCCTTTTGAAAACCCTAGAAAAACCCTAGAAAAGCGTAGAAAACCCTAGAAAATCCTACAAAAACCCTAAAAAACCCTAGAAAAATCCTAGAAAATCCTAGAAAAGCGTAGAAAGCCCCAGAAAACCCTAGAAAACCTTAAAAAACACTAGAAAACCCTAGAAAAACCCTAGAAAACCTTAGAAAACCCTAGAAAAACCTAGAAAACCCTAGAAAAAATCTAGAAATCCATAAAAAAACTCTAAAAAATCCTAGAAAATACTAGAAAAACCCTAAAAGACCCTCGAAAACCCTAGAAAACCCTTGAAAACCCTAGAAAAACCCTTGAAAATCCTAAAAAACCCTAGAAAATCCTAGAAAAGCGTAGAAAACCCTAGAAAATCGTAGAAAACCCTAGAAAATCCTAGAAAAGCGTAGAAAACCCCAGAAAACCCTAAAAAACCCGAGAAAACCCTAAAAAATCCTAGAAAACCTTAGAAAATCCTAGAAAAAACCTCGAAAACCTTAGAAAACCATAAAAAACTCTCGAAAATCCTAGAAAATACTAGAAAAAGCATAAAAATCCCTCGAAAACCCTAGAAAACCCTTGAAAACCCTAGAAAAACTCTAGAAAATCCTAGAAAACCCTAGAAAACCCTAAAAAACCCTAGAAAAACCCTAGAAAACCTTAGAAAATCCTAGAAAAAACCTCGAAAACCGTAGAAAACCATAAAAAACTCGCAAAAATCTTAGAAAATACTAAAAAAACCCTAAAAAACCTCGATAACCCTAGAAAACCCTTGAAAACCCTAGAAAACCCTAGAAAACCCTAGAAAAACCCTAGAAAATCCTAGAAAAGCGTAGAAAACCCTAGAAAACCCTAGAAAAACTCTAGAAAATCCTAGAAAAGCGTAGAAAACCCTTGAAAAACCCTAGAAAAACCCTAGAAAAACCCCTAAAAAACCCTAGAAAAACCTAGAAAAACCCTAGAAAACCTTAGAAAACCCTAGAAAAACCTAGAAAAACCCTAGAAAACCTTAGAAAATCCTAGAAAAACCCTCGAAAACCGTAGAAAACCGTAAAAAACTCTCGAAAATCCTAGAAAATACTAGAAAAACCCTAAAAAAACCTCGAAAACCCTAGAAAACCCTTTTCAAAACCCTAGAAAAACCCTAGAAAATCCTAGAAAAGCGTAGAAAACCCTAGAAAATCCTACAAAAACCCTCAAAAACCCTAGAAAAACCCTAGAAAATCCTAGAAAAGCATAGAGAACCTCAGAAAACCCTAGAAAACCTTAGAAAACCCTAGAAAAACCTAGAAAACCCTAGAAAAAACCTAGAAATCCATAAAAAAACTCTCAAAAATCCTAGAAAATACTAGAAAAACCCTAAAAGACCCTCGAAAACCCTAGAAAACCCTTGAAAACCCTAGAAAAACCCTAAAAAATCCTACAAAAGCGTAGAATACCCTATAAAACCCTTGAAACCCTTACAAAAACCCTCAAAAACCCTTGAAAATCCTAAAAAACCCTAGAAAATCCTAGAAAAGCGTAGAAAACCCTAGAAAAGCCCTAGAAAATCCTAGAAAAGCGTAGAAACCCTAGAAAACCCTTGAAAATGCTAAAAAACCCTAGAAAAACCTAGAAAATACAAGAAAAATCCTAAAAAACCCTCGAAAACCCTACAAAACCCTAGAAAAACCCTAGAAAATTCTAGAAAAGCGTAGAAAATCCTAGAAAACCCTAGAAAACCGTACAAAAACCATCAAAAACCCTAGAAAATTCTAGAAAAACCCTAAAAACCCTCGAAAACCCTAGAAAAACCCTAGAAAATCCTAGAAAAGCGTAGAAAACCCTAGAAAACCCTAGAAAACCCTACAAAAACCCTCAAAAACCCTAGAAAATTCTAGAAAAACCCTAAAAACTCTAAAAAACCCTAGAAAATCCAAGAAAAGCGTAGAAAACCCCAGAAAACCCTAGAAAACCCTAAAAAACCCTAGAAAACCCTAGAAAAACCCTAGAAAACCTTAGAAAATCCTAGAAAAAACCTCGAAAACCATAGAAAACCATAAAAAACTCTCGAAAATCCTAGAAAATACTAGAAAAACCCTAAAAAACCCTCGAAAACCCTTGAAAACCCTAGAAAAACCCTAGAAAATCCTAGAAAAGCGTGGAAAACCCTAGAAAACCCTAGAAAACCCTAAAAAAATCCTAGAAAACCTTAGAAAATCCTAGAAAAACCCTTGAAAATCATAGAAAACCATAAAAAACTCTCGAAAATCTTAGAAAATTCTAAAAAACCTAGAAAACCCTAGAAAAAACCTAGAAAAACCTAGAAAATCCTAGAAAACCCAAGAAAAACCCCTCGAAAACCCTAGAAAATCCTAGAAAATCCTAGAAAACCCTAGAGAATCATAGAAAACCCTCGAAAACCATTGAAAACCCTAAAAAACCCTTGAAATACCTAGAAAACCCTAAAAAACCCTCGAAAACCCTAGAAAAACCCTAGAAAATCCTAGAAAACACTAGAAAAACCTTCAAAACCTTAGAGAATCCTAGAAAACCCTAGAAAAACCCTAAAAAACCTAGAAAACCGTAGAAAACCCTAGAAAATCCTAGAAAAGTGTAGAAAAACCTAGAAAATCATGAAAAACCCTAGAAAATCCTAGAAAAACCCTAGAAAACACTAGAAAACCTTAGAAAAACCTAGAAAACCCTAGAAAAATCCCTCGAAAACCCTAGAAAATCCTAGAAAACCGTAGAAACCCTAGCAAATCCTAGAAAACCATCGAAAACTATAGAAAACCCTAAAAACCCTTGAAAACCCTAGAAAAACCCTAAAAAATCCTCGAAAACCCTAGAAAAACACTAGAAAATCCTAGAAAACCCTAGAAAAACCCTAAAAAACCCTAGAAAATCCTAGAAAATCTTAGAAAAAACCCTAAAAATCCTAGAAAACCGTAGAAAAACCCTAGAAAAACCCTAGAAAATCCTGGAAAAGTGTAGAAAACCCTAGAAAACCCTGAAAAACCCTAGAAAACCCTAGAAAAACCCTAGAAAATCCTAGAAAAGCGTAGAAAACCCAAGAAAACCCTAGAAAACCCTAGAAAAACCCTAGAAAATCCTAGAAAAGCGTAGAAAACCCTAGAAAACCCTAGAAAACCCTAAAAAACCCTAGAAAACCAAAGAAAAACCATAAAAAAACCCTAAAAAACCCTAGAAAAATCATAGAAAATCCAAGAAAAGCGTAGAAAACCCTAGAAAACCCTAGAAAAATACTAAAAAACCCTAGAAAACCCTAGAAAACCCTAGAAAAACCATAAACCCTAAACCCTAAACCCTAAACCCTTAGAAAATCCTAGAAAAATCCTCGAAAACCATAGAAAACCATAAAAAACTCTCGAAAATCTTAGAAAATACTAGAAAAAACCTAGAAAACCCTAGAAAAAACCCTCGAAAATCCTAGAGAATCTTAAAAAAACTAGAAAACCCTAGTAAATCCTAGAAAACCCTCGAAAACCATAGAAAACCCTAAAAAACACTTGAAAACCCTAGAAAAACCCTAAAAAATCCATCAAAAACCCTAGAAAATCCTAGAAAACCCTAGAAAAACCCTAAAAAACCTAGAAAATCGTAGAGAATCCTAGAAAAACTCTAGAAAATCATAGAAAAGCGTAGAAAACCTTAGAAAAGCCTGAAAAACCCTAGAAAACCCTAGAAAATCCTAGAAAAGCGTAGAAAATCCTAGAAAATCTTAGAAAACTCTAGAAAAACCCTAGAAAATCCTAGAAAAGCATAGAAAACCCTAGAAAACACTAGAAAATCCTAAAAAATCATAGAAAACCCTAGAAAAACCCTAGAAAACCTTAGCAAATCCTAGAAAAACTCTCGAAAACCGTAGAAAACCATAAAAAACTCGCAAAAATCCTAGAAAATACTAAAAAAACCCTAAAAAACCTCGATAACCCTAGAAAACCCTTGAAAACCCTAGAAAAACCCTAGAAAATCCTAGAAAAGCGTAGAAAACTCTAGAAAAACTCTAGAAAATCCTAGAAAAGCGTAGAAAACCCTTGAAAACCCTTGAAAAACCCTAGAAAAACCCTAGAAAAACCCCTAAAAAACCCTATAAAAACCTAGAAAAACCCTAGAAAACCCTAGAATTTACTCAAATATCTCTAAAAACCCTCGAAAACCCTAGAAAAACCCTAGAAAAACCCCTAAAAAACCCTATAAAAACCTAGAAAAACCCTAGAAAACCTTAGAAAATCCTAGAAAAACCCTCGAAAACCGTAGAAAACCGTAAAAAACTCTCGAAAATCCTAGAAAATACTAGAAAAACCCTAAAAAACCCTCGAAAACCGTAGAAAACCGTAAAAAACTCTCGAAAATCCTAGAAAATACTAGAAAAACCCTAAAAAACCCTCGAAAACCCTAGAAAACCCTTTTGAAAACCCTAGAAAAGCGTAGAAAACCCTAGAAAATCCTACAAAAACCCTCAAAAACCCTAGAAAAACCCTAGAAAATCCTAGAAAAGCGTAAAAAGCCCTAGAAAACCCTAGAAAACCCTAAAAAACACTAGAAAACCCTAGAAAAACCCTAGAAAACCTTAGAAAAACCTAGAAAACCCTAGAAAAAATCTAGAAATCCATAAAAAAACTCTCAAAAATCCTAGAAAATACTAGAAAAACCCTAAAAGACCCTCGAAAACCCTAGAAAACCCTTGAAAACCCTAGAAAAACCCTAAAAAATCCTACAAAAGCGTAGAATACCCTATAAAACCCTAGAAACCCTTACAAAAACCCTCAAAAACTCTTGAAAATCCTAAAAAACCCTAGAAAATCCTAGAAAAGCGTAGAAAACCCTAGAAAACCCTAGAAAAGCCCTAGAAAATCCTAGAAAAGCGTAGAAAACCCTAGAAAACCCTTGAAAACGCTAAAAAACCCTAGAAAAACCCTAGAAAACCTTAGAAAATCCTAGAAAAACCCTCGAAAACCGTACCTAAACCATAAACCCTAAACCCTAAACCCTAAACCCTAAACCCTAAACCATAAACCCTAAACCCTAAACCCTAAACCCTAAACCCTAAACCCTAAACCCTACACCCTACACCCTAAACCCTAAACCCTACACCCTAAACCCTACACCCTAAACCCTACACCCTAAACCCTACACCCTACACCCTACACCCTACACCCTACACCCTACACCCTAAACCCTACACCCTAAACCCTAAACCCTAAACCCTAAACCCTAAACCCTAAACCCTGAACCCTGAACCCTGAACCCTGAACCCTGAACACTGAACCCTAAACCCTGAACCCTGAACCCTGAACCCTGAACCCTAAACCCTAAACCCTAAACCCTAAACCCTAAGCCCTAAGCCCTAAGCCCTAAGCCCTAAGCCCTAAGCCCTAAGCCCTAAGCCCTAAGCCCTAAGCCCTAAGCCCTAAGCCCTAAGCCCTAAGCCCTAAGCCCTAAGCCCTAAGCCCTAAGCCCTAAGCCCTAAGCCCTAAACTAAGGGCCAAGACCCAAGCCCCCAAGCCCAAAGGCCAAAGCCCAAAGCCCAAATCCCAAGTCAAGGCCCAAGGCCCAAAGCCAAAGTCAGCCCAATGCCCCAGCCCAAAGCCCATAGCCAGCCCAAGCCCATACCCCAAACCACAAACCCCATACCCAAACACCAAAATCAAATCCCAAAACCACAAACGCAACAAAAAACAAAAAATCAAAACTTCTCTTCAGCATCAACACAATTACTGGAATTGAAACTTGCTACCAGGTTAAGCGAGAGAAAGAGAGAATACTAGAACAGGAGCCACAAAAAAACCATTAAAATTACTACAGCCACCGAAACAAACGCTGTAATCCATGAAATTACAAACCAAGCTCAACAAATAAATCCAAATAACTAAAGAATTTAAGACCACGATTAAAACAAAACTAATCACAATGGACCAAAAATAGATTGCGTCCGGGAAGGGATAATTGAAACTGAAGCGGCCAGAGAGCGGACAAGTAGCCATCGAATGCGGATGTGGAAGGCCAGACGTCACCAACGGCGACGGAGTCCTTCTGCGTGCGCGACAGGACCCTCTTGTAGGATTGAATGTACAAGAACAGCAACAGATCCTGCAAGTCGACGGCCGTGGGTTGCTCGGGCTCTGTAGAGACTCCGAGATCGCCGCCGGAGGAGAGCTCAACAGGCTTCTGCTTCACCGAAATTATTCTCTGCGCTGGGTCGGGGAAGATGAGCGTCGGGATCGCTAAGAGGCCGTGCTCGATGGGCTCACGCCGAGGCTTAAGAAACACCGTCCTCATTGACGACGACGTGCTTGGCTCCATCGGTCCCGTCATCGGCACAGAAACACAACCAATTCCAAATGAAAAAGAAAAAAAATGAAGGAAAGGAATGAAAGAAAGAAACAAAGGACGAGAGAGACAGAGAATGCAGAGAGAAATTGTGTGTTTTGCAGATCTTCGAATCACCAACACTAGGGTGAGGGAAAAGAGAGACAGAGAGATTCCGGCGGGTTCTGGTGCGGGTGCACCGTATGGGCCGATTTCTTAGCCCTTTGGTCTTAAGGTTGGGCCATTTCGTTTAGCCCACGTTACATTTAAACTACTACAGATCAGAGAATAATCACGAACAGGAGTTGTTTTATTCTTTTCAAAAAATTATGTGTAATTAGTGACAATTATAATACAAGTTACGAATTTAATTTGAGCTATGATTACAACTTTTAATCTATCATTTAATTATTCTCTTAATATTTAAGTGGATAAATTTTAACTTTATATTATTTTTAAAAAATTATAAGAAACTTAATTAGTAATAAAGTTCAATCAAATCTCTTCTAAAAGTTTTACTATTTTAGTATACTTGTATCTCTTCTAGGCGCGAGCACAGCTCAGTTTAGTTTGGTTTGAACTTTTATTTTCTTGTCTATGTACCCGAATCAAACCAAACCGATTAAGAACGGATTGGTTAAGATCGGGTAATTGGGTATCCGATGACTTTGAGATTCATTATAAAAGCCAAATTTTTATCTTAAAAATTTACCAACTACAATAAAGATGTAACATTAACAGAAATAATCCAAATATGTTAAACACCAAATACATTAACAAACTAAACATATTAAAATCCAAATATAATAAACATTAAACACACTAAAATACAAACATATTAAATACCAAACGTATTAGAAGCTAAATACAAAAGTGTAATAGAAATATATAATTCTTATTTAATTAATATATGATCGGGTTCACGGGTTCATTCGGGTTCGCCACCCCAGAACCGATACCCAAACCAATCACTAGAAATAGCCATCGATTCGGTTCGGGTTGGACCCGATTACCCGTTGGTTCTAGAACCAACTTAATTGGTTTGGTTCGGGTTCGGACGGATAATCGGATACCCGCTACCCGTGCTCACCCCTAATCTCTTCCTCCAGAAAAACCTAGAAAACCCTAAGAAATCCCAAGAAATCCCTAAAAAACCCAAGAAAATCCTACAAAATCCTTGAAAATCCTAGAAAATCCAAGAAAATCCTAGAAAAACCCTACTAAAAAACACTCGAAAACCATAAAAAAACCCTAGAAATCACTAAAAAATCCCTAAAAACCGTCGAAAATCCCCCAAATTCCTAGAAAAACCCTAAAAAATCCTAGAAAAAACATCGAAAACCATACAAAACCCTAAAAAACACTCTGAAACACTAGAAAATCCTAAGAAAATCATACAAAACCCTATAAATCCTTAGAAAACACTAGAAAAACATAGAAAACCCTCAGATATCTCTATAAAACCCTAGAAAACCCAAGAAAATCCTAGAAAACCCAGGAAAACCCTAGAAAATCCTAGAAAAACCCCCGAACATCCTAGAAAATCCTTGAAAATCCTAGAAAACCCAAGAAAATCCTAGAAAAACCATAGAAAACCGTAGAAAATCCTAGAAAAACCCTCGAAAATTATAGAATACCCTAAAAAACTCACAAAAACTCTCACAAACCCTAAAAGACCGTAGAAAACCCTAAAAAACTCTAGAAACCCTAAACAATCCTATAAATCCATAGAAAACCCTAGAAAATCCTAGAAAATCGTAGAAAACCATAAAAAACCCTACAAAACCTTAGAAAACTCCTAGAAAAACCTGGAAAACCCTCACAAAACCCTAGAAAACCTTAGAAAATCCCTATAAAACCTTAGAAAATCCTAGAAAATGCCTAGAAAATCCAAGAAAAATACCATAAAACCCTAACAAATCCTAGAAAAACATTAGAACACCATAGAAAAACCTTAGAAAATCCTAGAAAATGCCTAGAAAATCCAAGAAAAATACCATAAAACCCTAACAAATCCTAGAAAAACACTAGAACACCATAGAAAAACATTAGAAAATCCTAGACAATCGTAGAAAACCAAAGAAAATCCTAGATAACCCTAGAAAACTCATAGAAAAACCTAGAAAACCCTAGAATACCCTCAGAAATCCCTAGAAAACCCAAGAAAATCCTAGAAAAATCCTCGAAGAGCATAGACAACCCTAAAAAACCCTCAAAAACCCTAGAAAAACCCTAGAAAACCCTAGAAAAACCTAGAAAATTTTAGAAAATCCTAGAAAAATCCTCGAAGAGCATAGACAACCCTAAAAAACCCTCAAAAACCCTAGAAAAACCCTAGAAAACCCTAGAAATTACTCAAAAATCTCTAAAAACCCTCGAAAACCCTAGAAAAACCCTCGAAAACCCTAGAAAAACACTAGAAAACCCTAGAAAAACCCTCAAAACCCTAGAAATTCCTAAAAACCCTAAAAAATCCTAGAAAAACTCTCGAAAACCATAGAAAACCCTTAAAAACACTCTAAAACACTAGAAAACTCTAAGAAAATCATACAAAACCCTATAAATCCTTAGAAAACACTAGAAAAATCTAGAAAACCCTCAGAAATCTCTATAAAATCCTATAAAACCCAGGAAAATGCTAGAAAACCCAAGAAAAACCTAGAAAATCCTAGAAATACCCCAGAAAACCCTATAAAATCCTAGAAAAACCCTTCAAAATCGTAGAAAAACCTTAAAAACCATCGAAATCCCTAAAAACATCCTAGAAAAATCGTAGAAAATCGTAGCAAACCTTAGAAAATCCTACGAAACCCTAGAAAACTCCTACAAAATCTAGAAAACCCCCCTAGAAAACCCTAGAAAAACCTAGAAAACTCCTAGAAAATCCTATAAAACCATAGAAAACCCTAGAAAATCCAAGAAAAACCCTCAAAAACCATAGAAAACCCTAAAAAACTCTCGAAAATCCTATAAAACCCAAACAAAACCTTATAAATCCGTAGAAAATCCCAGAAAACCCTAGAAAAACCTTAGAAAATTCTAGAAAATCGTAGAAAACCATAGAAAACCCTACAAAACTCCAAGAAAATCCAAGAAAACCCTCAGAAATCTCTAGAAAACATTAAAAAACCCAAGAAAATCCTAGAAAATACTTGAAAATCTTAGAAAACCCAAGAAAACCCTACAAAAACCCTAGAAAACCGTACAAAATCCTATAAAAACCCTCGAAAATCATAGAAAACCCTAAAAAACTCTTGAAAACTCTAGAAAACCCTAAAAAACCATAGAAAACCTTAAAAAACCCTAGAAAACCGTACAAAATCCTATAAAAACCCTCGAAAATCATAGAAAACCCTAAAAAACTCTTGAAAACTCTAGAAAACCCTAAAAAACCATAGAAAACCTTAAAAAACCCTAGAAAATCCTTTAAATTCATATAAAACCCTAGAAAAACCTAGAAAAACCCTAGAAAATCTTGGAAAATCTTAGAAAACCATAAAAAACCCTACAAAACCTTAGAAATCTCCTAGAAAAACCTAGAAAAACCTCATAAATCCCTCGAAAACCCTAGAAAATCCCTAGAAAACCCTAGAAAATCCTAAAAAATTCCTAGAAAACCATTGAAAATCCTAGAAAACCCTCGAAAACCGTAGAAAACCCAAAAAAATCCTCGAAAATCTTAGAAAACCTTAAAAAATCCCTATAAAATCTTAGGAAACCCTAGAAGAACCCTTGAAAATCTTAGAAAACCTTAAAAAATCCCTATAAAATCTTAGGAAACCCTAGAAGAACCCTTGAAAATCTTAGAAAACCTTAAAAAATCCCTATAAAATCTTAGGAAACCCTAGAAGAACCCTTGAAAATCTTAGAAAACCTTAAAAAATCCCTATAAAATCTTAGGAAACCCTAGAAGAACCCTTGAAAATCTTAGAAAACCTTAAAAAATCCCTATAAAATCTTAGGAAACCCTAGAAGAACCCTTGAAAATCTTAGAAAACCTTAAAAAATCCCTATAAAATCTTAGGAAACCCTAGAAGAACCCTTGAAAATCTTAGAAAACCTTAAAAAATCCCTATAAAATCTTAGGAAACCCTAGAAGAACCCTTGAAAATCTTAGAAAACCTTAAAAAATCCCTATAAAATCTTAGGAAACCCTAGAAGAACCCTTGAAAATCTTAGAAAACCTTAAAAAATCCCTATAAAATCTTAGGAAACCCTAGAAGAACCCTTGAAAATCTTAGAAAACCTTAAAAAATCCCTATAAAATCTTAGGAAACCCTAGAAGAACCCTTGAAAATCTTAGAAAACCTTAAAAAATCCCTATAAAATCTTAGGAAACCCTAGAAGAACCCTTGAAAATCTTAGAAAACCTTAAAAAATCCCTATAAAATCTTAGGAAACCCTAGAAGAACCCTTGAAAATCTTAGAAAACCTTAAAAAATCCCTATAAAATCTTAGGAAACCCTAGAAGAACCCTTGAAAATCTTAGAAAACCTTAAAAAATCCCTATAAAATCTTAGGAAACCCTAGAAGAACCCTTGAAAATCTTAGAAAACCTTAAAAAATCCCTATAAAATCTTAGGAAACCCTAGAAGAACCCTTGAAAATCTTAGAAAACCTTAAAAAATCCCTATAAAATCTTAGGAAACCCTAGAAGAACCCTTGAAAATCTTAGAAAACCTTAAAAAATCCCTATAAAATCTTAGGAAACCCTAGAAGAACCCTTGAAAATCTTAGAAAACCTTAAAAAATCCCTATAAAATCTTAGGAAACCCTAGAAGAACCCTTGAAAATCTTAGAAAACCTTAAAAAATCCCTATAAAATCTTAGGAAACCCTAGAAGAACCCTTGAAAATCTTAGAAAACCTTAAAAAATCCCTATAAAATCTTAGGAAACCCTAGAAGAACCCTTGAAAATCTTAGAAAACCTTAAAAAATCCCTATAAAATCTTAGGAAACCCTAGAAGAACCCTTGAAAATCTTAGAAAACCTTAAAAAATCCCTATAAAATCTTAGGAAACCCTAGAAGAACCCTTGAAAATCTTAGAAAACCTTAAAAAATCCCTATAAAATCTTAGGAAACCCTAGAAGAACCCTTGAAAATCTTAGAAAACCTTAAAAAATCCCTATAAAATCTTAGGAAACCCTAGAAGAACCCTTGAAAATCTTAGAAAACCTTAAAAAATCCCTATAAAATCTTAGGAAACCCTAGAAGAACCCTTGAAAATCTTAGAAAACCTTAAAAAATCCCTATAAAATCTTAGGAAACCCTAGAAGAACCCTTGAAAATCTTAGAAAACCTTAAAAAATCCCTATAAAATCTTAGGAAACCCTAGAAGAACCCTTGAAAATCTTAGAAAACCTTAAAAAATCCCTATAAAATCTTAGGAAACCCTAGAAGAACCCTTGAAAATCTTAGAAAACCTTAAAAAATCCCTATAAAATCTTAGGAAACCCTAGAAGAACCCTTGAAAATCTTAGAAAACCTTAAAAAATCCCTATAAAATCTTAGGAAACCCTAGAAGAACCCTTGAAAATCTTAGAAAACCTTAAAAAATCCCTATAAAATCTTAGGAAACCCTAGAAGAACCCTTGAAAATCTTAGAAAACCTTAAAAAATCCCTATAAAATCTTAGGAAACCCTAGAAGAACCCTTGAAAATCTTAGAAAACCTTAAAAAATCCCTATAAAATCTTAGGAAACCCTAGAAGAACCCTTGAAAATCTTAGAAAACCTTAAAAAATCCCTATAAAATCTTAGGAAACCCTAGAAGAACCCTTGAAAATCTTAGAAAACCTTAAAAAATCCCTATAAAATCTTAGGAAACCCTAGAAGAACCCTTGAAAATCTTAGAAAACCTTAAAAAATCCCTATAAAATCTTAGGAAACCCTAGAAGAACCCTTGAAAATCTTAGAAAACCTTAAAAAATCCCTATAAAATCTTAGGAAACCCTAGAAGAACCCTTGAAAATCTTAGAAAACCTTAAAAAATCCCTATAAAATCTTAGGAAACCCTAGAAGAACCCTTGAAAATCTTAGAAAACCTTAAAAAATCCCTATAAAATCTTAGGAAACCCTAGAAGAACCCTTGAAAATCTTAGAAAACCTTAAAAAATCCCTATAAAATCTTAGGAAACCCTAGAAGAACCCTTGAAAATCTTAGAAAACCTTAAAAAATCCCTATAAAATCTTAGGAAACCCTAGAAGAACCCTTGAAAATCTTAGAAAACCTTAAAAAATCCCTATAAAATCTTAGGAAACCCTAGAAGAACCCTTGAAAATCTTAGAAAACCTTAAAAAATCCCTATAAAATCTTAGGAAACCCTAGAAGAACCCTTGAAAATCTTAGAAAACCTTAAAAAATCCCTATAAAATCTTAGGAAACCCTAGAAGAACCCTTGAAAATCTTAGAAAACCTTAAAAAATCCCTATAAAATCTTAGGAAACCCTAGAAGAACCCTTGAAAATCTTAGAAAACCTTAAAAAATCCCTATAAAATCTTAGGAAACCCTAGAAGAACCCTTGAAAATCTTAGAAAACCTTAAAAAATCCCTATAAAATCTTAGGAAACCCTAGAAGAACCCTTGAAAATCTTAGAAAACCTTAAAAAATCCCTATAAAATCTTAGGAAACCCTAGAAGAACCCTTGAAAATCTTAGAAAACCTTAAAAAATCCCTATAAAATCTTAGGAAACCCTAGAAGAACCCTTGAAAATCTTAGAAAACCTTAAAAAATCCCTATAAAATCTTAGGAAACCCTAGAAGAACCCTTGAAAATCTTAGAAAACCTTAAAAAATCCCTATAAAATCTTAGGAAACCCTAGAAGAACCCTTGAAAATCTTAGAAAACCTTAAAAAATCCCTATAAAATCTTAGGAAACCCTAGAAGAACCCTTGAAAATCTTAGAAAACCTTAAAAAATCCCTATAAAATCTTAGGAAACCCTAGAAGAACCCTTGAAAATCTTAGAAAACCTTAAAAAATCCCTATAAAATCTTAGGAAACCCTAGAAGAACCCTTGAAAATCTTAGAAAACCTTAAAAAATCCCTATAAAATCTTAGGAAACCCTAGAAGAACCCTTGAAAATCTTAGAAAACCTTAAAAAATCCCTATAAAATCTTAGGAAACCCTAGAAGAACCCTTGAAAATCTTAGAAAACCTTAAAAAATCCCTATAAAATCTTAGGAAACCCTAGAAGAACCCTTGAAAATCTTAGAAAACCTTAAAAAATCCCTATAAAATCTTAGGAAACCCTAGAAGAACCCTTGAAAATCTTAGAAAACCTTAAAAAATCCCTATAAAATCTTAGGAAACCCTAGAAGAACCCTTGAAAATCTTAGAAAACCTTAAAAAATCCCTATAAAATCTTAGGAAACCCTAGAAGAACCCTTGAAAATCTTAGAAAACCTTAAAAAATCCCTATAAAATCTTAGGAAACCCTAGAAGAACCCTTGAAAATCTTAGAAAACCTTAAAAAATCCCTATAAAATCTTAGGAAACCCTAGAAAAACCTAGAAAATCCTAGAAAAACCCTCGAAAACCCTAGAAAACCAAAGAAAATCTTAAGAAAACCCCAGAAATCCCTAAAAATCCCTATAAAATCTTAAAAAAACCATAGAAAACCCTAGAAAACCATATAAAATCTTAAGAAATCTATAGAAAACCCTAGAAATCCCAAAAAATTCATAGAAAATCCTAAGAAAATCATAGAAAACCCTGGAAAAACCTAGAAAAACCTAAGAAAATGCTAGAAAATCCTAGAAAAATCCTCGAAAACCCTAGAAAACCCCAAAAAATCCGCGAAAATCCTAAAAAACCGTAGAAAATCCTAAGAAAACCATAGAAAATCCTAGAAATCCCTAGAAAACCGTATAAAATCATAGGAAACCCTAGAAAAACCTTGAAAATCTTAGAAAACCCTAAAAAACCTTAGGAAAATCTAGAAAATCTTAGAAAACAATCAAAAACCCTAGAAAAACCTTGAAAATCTTAGAAAACCCTAAAAAACCTTAGGAAAATCTAGAAAATCTTAGAAAACAATCAAAAACCCTAGAAAAACCAAGAAAATCCTAGAAAATCCTCAAAACCCTAAAAACCATAAAAAACCCTCAAAAACCCTAGAAAATATTTAGAAAATCTTTAGCAAAACCGAAGAAAACCCTAGAAATCCCTAAAAAATCCTAGAAAATCCTCAAAACCCTAAAAACCATAAAAAACCCTCAAAAACCCTAGAAAATATTTAGAAAATCTTTAGCAAAACCGAAGAAAACCCTAGAAATCCCTAAAAAATCCTAGAAAATCTATAGAAAACCATAGAAAACCCTAGAAAACCATAGGAAATCTTAAGAAAACTATAGAAATCCCTAGAAATCACTAAAAATCCATAGTAAATACTAAGAAAACCATAGAAAACCCTAGAAAACCATAGGTAATCTTAAAAAACCATAGAAAACCCTAGAAATCCCTAAAAATCCCTAGAAAATCCTAAGAAAACCATAGAAAACCCTATAAAATCATAGGAAATCTTAAGAAAACCCTAGAAATCCATATTAAATCTTAAAAAACCATAGAAAACTATAGAAATCCCTAAAAATCTCTAGAAAATCCTAAGAAAACCATAGAAAATCCTAGNATCTAGAAAACCCTAGAATTCCCTCAGAAATCCATAGAAACCGAAAGAAAATCCTAGAAAAATCCTGGAAAACCATAGAAAATATTAAAAAATTCTCAAAAACCCTAGAAAACTGTAGAAAATACTAAAAAAACCCTAAAAACCATCAGAAACCCTAAAAACCCTAGAAAACCTTAGAAAATCCAAGACAATCCTAGAAACCCCTAGAAAAACCCTCGAAAACCCTAGAACTTCTGAGAAAACCCTAAAAATTACTAGAAAAACCTTCGAAAACCATAGAAAACCCTAAAAAACACTCAAAAACACTAGAAAACCCTAACAAAATCAAAGAAAACCCTATAAATCCATAGAAAACCCTAAAAAACACTCAAAAACACTAGAAAACCCTAACAAAATCAAAGAAAACCCTATAAATCCATAGAAAACCCTAGAAAAACCTCGAAAACCCTCAGAAATCTCTATGAAATCCTAGAAAACCCAAGAAAACCCTAGAATATCCTAGAAAAACCATAGAAAACCCTAGAAAATCCTAGAAAGTTCTAGAAAAAACCTTGAAAACCGTAGAAAACCCAAAAAAATCCTCGAAAACCCTAGAAAACCCTAAGAAAACCATAGAAAATCCAAGAAAAGCCTAGAAAAATCCTAGAAAATCCTAGAAAATCGTAGAAAACCATAGAAAATCTTAGAAAACCCTAGAAAACTCCTAGAAAAATCTAGAAAACCCTAGAAAACCCTTAGAAATCCCTAAAAAACACTTGAAAACCTTAGAAAAGTCCTAAAAAATCATAGAAAAACCTAGAAAATCCTAGAAAAACCCTCGAAAACCCTAAAAAACTAAAGAAATTCTTTAGAAAACCCTAAAAATCCCTAAAAATCCCTAGAAAATCTTGAGAAAACCATAGAAAATCCTAAAAAAACATATAAAATCTTAGGAAAACTATAGAAAACCCTAGAAATCCCTAAAAATCCATACAAAATCCTAAAAAAATCATAGAAAATCTTAAAAAAACCATATAAAACCCAAGAAATCCCTAAAAATCCCTAGAAAATCCTAAAAAAAGCATAGAAAATCCTAGAAATCCAAAGAAAATCCTAAGAAAACCATAGAAAACCCTAGAAAATCCTAGAAAAACCTAAGAAAATCCTAGAAAAATCCTCGAAAACCCTAGAAAACCGTAACAAATCCTTGAAAATCCTAGAAAATCATAAATAATTCTGAAAAAACCATAGAAAACCCTAGAAATCCCTAGAAAACCGTTGAAAATCTTATAAAATCTTAGAAAACCCTAGAAAAACTCTTGAAAATCTTATAAAACTCTAAAAAGCCCTAGAAAACCCTAGAAAATCCTAGAAAAACCCTCGAAAACCCTAGAAAACCAAAGAAATTCTTTAGAAAGCAATAGAAAACCCCAGAAATCCCTAAAAATTCCTAGAAAATCCTAACAAAACCATAGAAAACCCTAGAAAATCATATGAAAACTATAGAAAATCTTAGAAATCTCTAAAAATCCATAGTAAATCCTAAAAAAACCATAGAAAACCCTAAAAAGCATAGAAAATCTTAAAAAAAACATAGAAAACCCTAGAAATCCCTAAAAAACCATATAAAATCCTAAGAAAATCATAGAAAACCCTAGAAAATCATAGGAAATCTTAAGAAAACCATAGAAAACCCTAGAAATCCCTAAAAAACCATATAAAATCCTAAGAAAATCATAGAAAACCCTAGAAAATCCTAGAAAAACCCTCGAAAACCATAGAAAACCCAAGAAATCCCTACAAATCCAAAGAAAATCTTAAGAAAACCATAGAAAACCCTAGAAAATCCTAGAAAAACATAAGAAAACCCTAGAAAATCCTAGAAAAATCCTCGAAATCCCTAGAAAACCGTAAAAATTCTTCGATAATCCTAGAAAATCATAGAAAATTCTAAGAAAACTATAGAAAACCCTAGAAAACCCAATAAAATCCTAGGAAACCCTAGAAAAACCCTTGAAAATCTTAGAAAACCATAAAAAATCCTAGAAAAACCCTCGAAAACCATAGAAAACCAAAT
>NW_015496061.1:68424-70759 GCF_000816755.2 Arachis ipaensis
CTAAAAAACCCTAGAAAATCCTAAGAAAATCAAAGAAAACCCTAGAAAATCATAGGAAATCTTAAGAAAACCATAGAAAACCCTAGAAAATTTTAGAAAAATATAAGAAAACCCTAGAAAATCCTAGAAAAATCCTCGAAAACCCTAGAAAACCGTAAAAAATCTTCGATAATCCTAGAAAATCATAGAAAATTCTAAGAAAACTATAGAAAACCCTAGAAATCCCTAGAAAACCCAATAAATTCCTAGGAAACCCTAGAAAAACCCTTGAAAATCTTAGAAAACCCTAAAAAACCCTAGAAAAACATAGAAAATCCTAGAAAAACCCTCGAAAACCAAAGAAAATCAAAGAAAATCGTAAGAAAACCCCAGAAATCCCTAAAAATCACTAGAAAATCTTAAGAAAACCATAGAAAACCATAGGAAATCTTAAGAAAACTATAGAAAACCCTAGAGATCCCTAAAAATTCATAGAAAATCCTAAGAAAAACCGTAGGAAATCCTAGAAAACCATAGAAAATCTTAAAAAAAATATAGAAAACCCTAGAAATCCCTCGAAAGTCCTAGAAAACCATAGAAAATTCTAAGAAAACCCTAGAAAACTCAAGAAATCCCTAGAAAATCCTAGAAAACCCTATAAAATATTAGGAAACACTAGAAGAACCCTTGAAAATCTTAGAAAACCTTAAAAAACCCTAGAAAAACCTAGAAAATCCTAGAAAAACACTCGAAAACCCTAGAAAATCAAAGAAAATCTTTAGAAAACCATAGAAAACCCCAGAAATCCCTAAAAATCCCTAGAAAATCCTAAAAAAACCATAGAAAACCCTAGAAAACCATAGGAAATCTTAAAAAAAAACTATAGAACACCCTAGAAATCCCTAAAAATGCATAGTAAATCCTAAAAAAACAATAGAAATCATAGAAAATCTTAAAAAACCATAGAAAACCCTAGAAATCCCTAAAAATTCCTAGAAAATCTTAAGTAAACCATAGAAAATCCTATAAAATCATAGGAAATCTTAAGAAAACTATAGAAAACCATAGAAATCCCTATAAATCCAAAGAAAACCATAGAAAACCCTAGAAAATCCTAGAAAAACTTAAGAAAACCCTAGAAAATCCTAGAAAAATCCTCAAAAACCCTAGAAAATCGTAAAAAATCCTCGAAAATCCTAGAAAACCATAGAAAAATTCTAAGAAAACCATAGAAAATCCTAGAAATCACTAGAAAACCATATAAAATCCTAGGAAACCCTAGAAAAACCCTTGAAAATCTTAGAAAACCCTAAAAAACCCTAGAAAAACCTAAAAAATCCTACAAAAAATCCTCGAAAACCCTAGAAAACCATATAAAATCCTAGGAAACCCTAGAAAAACCCTTGAAAATCTTAGAAAACCCTAAAAAACCCTAGAAAAACCTAAAAAATCCTACAAAAAATCCTCGAAAACCCTAGAAAACCAAAGAAAATCAAAAGAAAACCCCAGAAATCCCTAAAAATCCCGAGAAAATCTTAAGAAAACCATAGAAAACCCTAGAAAACCATATAAAATCTTAAGAAAACTATAGAAAACCCTAGAAATCTCTAAAAATCCATAGGAAATCCTAAGAAAATCATAGGAAATCCTAGAAAACCATAGGAAATCTTAAAAAAACTATAGAAAACCCTAGAAATCCCTAAAAATCCCTAGAAAATCCTAAGAAAACCAAGATAACCCAAGAAATCTTAAGAAAACTATAGAAAATCCTAGAAATCCCAAAAATCCATAGAAAATCCTAAGAAAATCATAGAAAACACTGGAAAAACCTAGAAAAAATTAAGAAAATGCTAGAAAATCCTACAAAAATCTTCGAAAACCATAGAAAACCCCAAAAAATCCAAGAAAACCCTAGAAAATCGTAGAAAATTCTAAGAAAACCATAGAAAATCCTAGAAATCCCTAGAAAACCCTATAAAATCCTAGGAAACCCTAGAAAAACCATAAAAATCTTAGAAAACCCTAAAAACCCTAGAGAAATCTAGAAAATCCTAGAAAACAATCAAAAACCCTAGAAAAACCAAGAAAATCCTAGAAAAACCCTCAAAATCCTAGAAAACCATAAAAAACCCTCGAAAACCCTAGAAAATATTTAGAAAATCTTTAGCAAAACCATAGAAAACCCTAGAAATCCCTAAAAATTCCTAGAAAATCTAAAGAAAATCATAGAAAACCCTAGAAAACCATAGGAAATCTTAAGAAAACTATAGAAATTCCTAGAAATCACTAAATCCATAGTAAATACTAAGAAAACCATAGAAAACCATAGGTAATCTTAAAAAAACGATAGAAAACA
>NW_015496061.1:86387-90731 GCF_000816755.2 Arachis ipaensis
CTTAGAAAATCCTAGAAAACCCAAGAAAAACCTAGAAAATCCAAGGAAAACCCTAGAAAACCAAAGAATTTCTTTAGAAAACCCTAGAAATCCCTAAAAATTCCTAGAAAATCCTAAGAAAACCATAGAAAACCCTAGAAAACCATATAAAATCTTAAGAAAACCATAGAAAACCCTAGAAATCCCTAAAAATTCATAGAAAATCCTAAAAAAATCATAGAAAACCCTAGAAAATCATAAGAAATCTTAAAAAAACCATAGAAAAACTAGAAATCAATAAAAATCCCTAAAAAATCATAAAAAATTCTAAGAAAACCATAGAAAACCCAAGAAATGCCTAGAAAATCCTATTAAACCCTATAAAATCCTAGAAAACCCTAGAAAAACCCTTGAAAATCTTAGAAAATCCTAAAAAACCGTAGAAAAACCTAGAAAATCCTAGAAAAACCGTCGAAAATCCTAGAAAACCAAAGAAAATCTTTAGAAAACCATAGAAAAACCCAGAAATCCCTAAAAATCCTTAGAAAATCATAAGAAAATCGTTGAAACATTAAAAAATCCATAGTAAATCTTAAAAAACTATAGAAAACCTTAGAAATTCCGAAAAACTCCTAGAAAATCCTAAGAAAACCATAGAAAACCCTAGAAAATCATAGGAAATCTTAAGAAAACCATAGAAAACCCTAGAAAATTATAGAAAAACCTAAGAAAACCCTAGAAAATCCAAGAAAAATCCTCGAAAACCCTAGAAAACCGTAAAAAATCCTCGAAAATCCTAGAAAACTATAGAAAAATTATAAGAAAATCATAGAAAACCCTAGAAATCCCTAGAAAACCCTAGAAAACACTATACAATCCAAGAAAACCATAGAAAACCCGAGAAATCCCTAAAAAATCATAGAAAATCTTAAAAAAACCTTAAAAAACCCTAGAAATCCCTAAAAATCCCTAGAAAATCCTAAGAAAACCATAGAAAACCCTAGAAAATCATAGGAAATCTTAAGAAAACCATAGAAAACCCTAGAAATCCCTACAAATCCAAAGAAAATCCTAAGAAAACCATAGAAAACCCTAGAAAATCATAGGAAATCTTAAGAAAACCATAGAAAACCCTAGAAATCCCTACAAATCCAAAGAAAATCCTAAGAAAACCATAGAAAACCCTAGAAAATCCTAGAAAAACATAAGAAAACCCTAAAAAATCCTAGAAAAATACTCGAAAACCCTAGAAAACCGTAAAAAATCTTCGAAAATCCTAGAAAATCATAGAAAATTCTAAGTAAACCATAGAAAACCCTAGAAATCCCTAGAAAACCCTAGAAAACCCTATAAAATCCTAGGAAACCCTAGAAAAACCCTTGAAATATTAGAAAACCCTAGAAAAACTTAGAAAATTCTAGAAAAACCCTCGAAAACCCTAGAAAACCAAAAAAAACCTTTAGAAAACCCCAGAAATCCCTAAAAATCCCTAGAAAATCTTAAGAAAACTATAGAAAACCCTAGAAAACCATGGGAAATCTTAAGAAAACTATAGAAAATCCTAGAAATCCCTAAAAATCCATAGAAAATCCCAAGAAAACCATAGAAAACCCTAGAAAATCATAGGAAATCTTAAGAAAACCATAGAAAACCCTAGAAATCCCTAAAAATCCATAGAAAATCCCAAGAAAACCATAGAAAACCCTAGAAAATCATAGGAAATCTTAAGAAAACCATAGAAAACACTAGAAATCCCAAAAAATCCAAAGAAAAACCTAAGAAATCCATAGAAAACCCTAGAAAATCCTAGAAAAACCTAAGAAAACCCTAGAAAATCCTAGAAAAAATCCTCGAAAATCCTAGAAAACCGGAAAAAATCCTCGAAAATCCTAGAAAACCATAGAAAAATTCTAAGAAAACCATAGAAAATCCTAGAAATCCCTAGAAAACCCTATAAAATCCTAGGAAACCCTAGAAAATCTTTGAAAATCCTAAAAAACTCTAGAAAAACCTAGAAAATCCAAGGAAAACCCTAGAAAACCAAAGAAAATCTTTAGAAAACCCTAGAAATTCCTAAAAATTCCTAGAAAATCCTAAGAAAACCATAGAAAACCCTAGAAAACCATATAAAATCTTAAGAAAACTATAGAAAATCCTAGAAATCCCTAAAAATTCATAGAAAATCCTAAAAAAACTATAGAAAATCCTAGAAATTCCTAAAAATCCCTAGAAAATTCATAGAAAACCATAGAAAATACTAGAAAATCATAGGAAATCTTAAGAAAACCATAGAAAACCCTAGAAATCCCTAAAAATCCAAAGAAAATCCTAAGAAAACCATAGAAAACCCCAGAAAATCCTAGAAAAACCTAAGAAAACCCTAGAAAAATCCTCGAAAATCCAAGAAAACCGTAAAAAATCCTCGAAAATCCTAAAAAATCATAAAAAATTCCAAGAAAACCATAGAAAATCCAAGAAATCCCTAGAAAACCCTAGAAAACCCTATAAAATCCTAGAAAACCCTAAAAAAACTCTTGAAAATCTTAGAAAACCCTAAAAAACCTAGAAAATTCTAGAAAAACCCTCGAAAACCCTAGAAAACCAAAGAAAATCTTTAGAAAACCATAGAAAAACCCGGAAATCCCTAAAAATCCCTAGAAAATCATAAGAAAATCATAGAAAACGCTATATAACCATAGGAAATCTTAAGAAAACTATAGAACACCCTAGAAACCCCTAAAAATCCATAGTAAATCTTAAAAAATCATAGAAAACCCTAGAAATCCCTAAAAATCCCTAGAAAATCCTAAGAAAACAATAGAAAACCTTAGAAAATCTTTGAAAATCTTAAGAAAACCATAGAAAACCCTAGAAATCCCTAAAAATCCAAAGAAATTTCGAAAAAAACCTTAGAAAACCCTAGAAAATCTTAGAAAAACCTAAGAAAATCCTAGAAAATCCAAGAAAAATCCTGAAAATCCTAGAAAACTGAAAAAAATCCTCGAAAATCCTAGAAAACCATAGAAAAATTCTAAGAAAACCATAGAAAACCCGAGAAATCCCTAGAAAACCCTTGAGAATCTTAGAAAACCCTAAAAAGCCCTAGAAAAACCTAGAAAATCCTAGAAAAAACCCTCGAAAACCTTAGAAAATATTTAGAAAACCATAGAAAATCCCAGAAATCCCTAAAAATTCCTAGAAAATTCTATGAAAACCGTAGAAAATCATAGAAAATCTTAAAAAAACTATAGAAAACCCTATAAATTCCTAAAAATCCCTAGAAAATCCTAAGAAAACCATAGAAAACCCTAGAAAACCATAAGAAATCTTAAGAAAACTATAGAAAACCCTAGAAATCCCAAAAAATCCATAGAAAATCCTAAGAAAATCATAGAAAACCCTGGAAAAACCTAGAAAAACCTAAGAAAATGCTAGAAAATCCTAGAAAAATCCTCGAAAACCCTAGAAAACCCCAAAAAATCCTCGAAAATCCTAGAAAACCGTAGAAAATCCTAAGAAAACCATAGAAAATCCTAGAAATCCCTAGAAAACCCTATAAAATCCTAGGAAACCCAAGAAAAACCTTGAAAATCTTAGAAAACCCTAAAAAACCCTAGGAAAATCTAGAAAATCCTAGAAAACAGACAAAAACTCTAGAAAAACCAAGAAAATCCTAGAAAACCCTCAAAACCCTAGAAAACCATAAAAAATCCTCAAAAACCCTAGAAAATATTTAGAAAATCTTTAGCAAAACCGTAGAAAACCCTAGAAATCCCTAAAAATTCCTAGAAAATCTAAAGAAAACCATAGAAAACCCTAGAAAACCATAGGAAATCTTGAGAAAACTATAGAATTCCCTGGAAATCAATAAAAATCCATAGTAAATACTAAGAAAACCATAGAAAATCCTAGAAAATCATAGGTAATCTTAAAAAACCATAGAAAACCCTAGAAATCCCTAAAAATCTCTAGAGAATCCTAAGAAAACCATAGAAAACCCTATAAAATCATAGGAAATCTTAAGAAAACCCTAGAAAACCCTAGAAATCCCTAAAAATCTCTAGAGAATCCTAAGAAAACCATAGAAAACCCTATAAAATCATAGGAAATCTTAAGAAAACCCTAGAAAACCCTAGAAATCCATAGTAAATCTTAAAAAACCATAGAAAACTATAGAAATCCCTAAAAATCTCTAGAAAATCCTAAGAAAACCATAAAAAACCCTAGAAAATCATAGAAAATCTTAAGAAAACCATAGAAAACCCTAGAAATTCCTAAAAATCAAAAGAAAATCCTAAGAAAACCATAGAAAACCCTAGAAAATACTAGAAAAACCTAAGAAAACTCTAGAAAAATCCTCGAAAA
>NW_015496061.1:93372-99473 GCF_000816755.2 Arachis ipaensis
AGGGTTTTTAGGATTTTTTTAGGGTTTTCTAGGATTCTTAGGCTTTTTAGGGTTTTCTAATCTTTTCTAGGGTTTTTTACGATTTTCTAGGTTTTTTTGGGGTTTTCTAGGATTTTCTAGAGTTTCTAGAGTTTTTTAGGGTTTTTTAGGATTTTTTAGGATTTTCTAGGGTTTTCTAGGTTTTTTTGGGTATTTTAGGATTTTTAGGGTTTTTTAGAGTTGTTAATCCAAAAAACTATGAAAACACTAAAAAACCCTACAAATTCATAAAAAATCCTAGAAATTCATAAAAAATCCTAGAAACCCTAAAAACCCTAGAAAACCGTAAAAGATACTAGAAAACCCGAAAAAACACTAAAAATTCTAGAAAACCCTAAAAAGCCTAAGAATCCTAGAAAACCCTAAAAAGCCTAAGAATCCTAGAAAACCCTAAAAAGCCTAAGAATCCTAGAAAACCCTAAAAAGCCTAAGAATCCTAGAAAACCCTAAAAAGCCTAAGAATCCTAGAAAACCCTAAAAAGCCTAAGAATCCTAGAAAACCCTAAAAAGCCTAAGAATCCTAGAAAACCCTAAAAAGCCTAAGAATCCTAGAAAACCCTAAAAAGCCTAAGAATCCTAGAAAACCCTAAAAAGCCTAAGAATCCTAGAAAACCCTAAAAAGCCTAAGAATCCTAGAAAACCCTAAAAAGCCTAAGAATCCTAGAAAACCCTAAAAAGCCTAAGAATCCTAGAAAACCCTAAAAAGCCTAAGAATCCTAGAAAACCCTAAAAAGCCTAAGAATCCTAGAAAACCCTAAAAAGCCTAAGAATCCTAGAAAACCCTAAAAAGCCTAAGAATCCTAGAAAACCCTAAAAAGCCTAAGAATCCTAGAAAACCCTAAAAAGCCTAAGAATCCTAGAAAACCCTAAAAAGCCTAAGAATCCTAGAAAACCCTAAAAAGCCTAAGAATCCTAGAAAACCCTAAAAAGCCTAAGAATCCTAGAAAACCCTAAAAAGCCTAAGAATCCTAGAAAACCCTAAAAAGCCTAAGAATCCTAGAAAACCCTAAAAAGCCTAAGAATCCTAGAAAACCCTAAAAAGCCTAAGAATCCTAGAAAACCCTAAAAAGCCTAAGAATCCTAGAAAACCCTAAAAAGCCTAAGAATCCTAGAAAACCCTAAAAAGCCTAAGAATCCTAGAAAACCCTAAAAAGCCTAAGAATCCTAGAAAACCCTAAAAAGCCTAAGAATCCTAGAAAACCCTAAAAAGCCTAAGAATCCTAGAAAACCCTAAAAAGCCTAAGAATCCTAGAAAACCCTAAAAAGCCTAAGAATCCTAGAAAACCCTAAAAAGCCTAAGAATCCTAGAAAACCCTAAAAAGCCTAAGAATCCTAGAAAACCCTAAAAAGCCTAAGAATCCTAGAAAACCCTAAAAAGCCTAAGAATCCTAGAAAACCCTAAAAAGCCTAAGAATCCTAGAAAACCCTAAAAAGCCTAAGAATCCTAGAAAACCCTAAAAAGCCTAAGAATCCTAGAAAACCCTAAAAAGCCTAAGAATCCTAGAAAACCCTAAAAAGCCTAAGAATCCTAGAAAACCCTAAAAAGCCTAAGAATCCTAGAAAACCCTAAAAAGCCTAAGAATCCTAGAAAACCCTAAAAAGCCTAAGAATCCTAGAAAACCCTAAAAAGCCTAAGAATCCTAGAAAACCCTAAAAAGCCTAAGAATCCTAGAAAACCCTAAAAAGCCTAAGAATCCTAGAAAACCCTAAAAAGCCTAAGAATCCTAGAAAACCCTAAAAAGCCTAAGAATCCTAGAAAACCCTAAAAAGCCTAAGAATCCTAGAAAACCCTAAAAAGCCTAAGAATCCTAGAAAACCCTAAAAAGCCTAAGAATCCTAGAAAACCCTAAAAAGCCTAAGAATCCTAGAAAACCCTAAAAAGCCTAAGAATCCTAGAAAACCCTAAAAAGCCTAAGAATCCTAGAAAACCCTAAAAAGCCTAAGAATCCTAGAAAACCCTAAAAAGCCTAAGAATCCTAGAAAACCCTAAAAAGCCTAAGAATCCTAGAAAACCCTAAAAAGCCTAAGAATCCTAGAAAACCCTAAAAAGCCTAAGAATCCTAGAAAACCCTAAAAAGCCTAAGAATCCTAGAAAACCCTAAAAAGCCTAAGAATCCTAGAAAACCCTAAAAAGCCTAAGAATCCTAGAAAACCCTAAAAATCCTAGAAAACCCTAAAAAAATCCTAAAAACCCTAAAAAACACTGAAAACCCTAGACAACCCTAAAAACCCTAGAAAACCCTAAAAATCCTAGAAAACTCTAAAAAACCTAAAAAATCCTATAAAATCCTAAAAAACCCTAAAAAACCTAAAAAACTTTAGAAATCCCTAAAAAACCCTATAAAGCCCTAACAGCCCTAGAAAATCCTAAAAAACACAAGAAAACCCTAAAAAAACACTAAAAATCCTAGAAAACCCTAAAAAACCCTAAAAAACCCTTGAAAACCCAAAAAAATCCTAAAAACTCTAGAAAACCCTAGAAAATCCTAGAAAATCCTAGAAAATTCTAGAAACCCTAAAAACCATAGAAAACCCGAGAAACCCTATAAAACCCTAAAAAACCCTTCAAAATCCTAGAAAACGCGAAAAGACCCTAGAGAATCCTAAAAAACTCTAGAAATCCCTAAAAAACTCTTAGAACTCTAAAAAACCCTAAAGAACCCCAAAAAATCCTAGAAAACCGTAAAATATCTTAGAAAACCTTAGAAATCCTAAAAAACCCTAAGAATCATAGAAACCATAAAAAAGCTAAAAGATACTAGAAAAGTCGAAAAAACACTAAAAATCCTAGAAAACCCTAAAACCAAAAACCCTAAAAAACCCTAGAAAATCCTACAAACCCTAAAAATCCTAGAAAACCCTAGAAACCCTAAAAAACTCTAGAAAAACCTTAGAAAACCAAAAAAACGACTCGAAAATCCCAGAAAACCATAAGAAAATCCTGGAAAACCTTAGAAATTCCTAGAAAACCCAGAAAAATCCTAGAACAACCCTAGAACAACTCTAAAAAACCCTAGAAACCCCTAAGAAAACCCTCGAAAATTCTAAACAACCTTTTAAACTCTAAAAAAGTGTAGAAAATACAAAGAAAACCCTAGAAAATCCTAGAAAATCCTAGGAAAATCCTAGAAAACCAAAGAAAAACCCTAGAAATCCCAAGAAATCATTAGAAAATTCTAGAAAATCCTAGAAACCCCTAAAAATCTCTAAAAAACCTATAAAACCATAAAAACCACTCGATAACCCTAGAAAATCGTAAAAAATCCTAGAAAACCTTAGAAATCCCTAGGAAACCCAGAAAAATCCTAGAAAAACCTAGAACAACCCTAGAAAACCCTAAGAAAACCCTCAAAAATTCTAAAAAACCTTCTAAACTCTAAAAAAGCGTAGAAAACGCAAAGAAAATACTAGAAAAACCTAGAAATCCTTAGAAATTCCTAGAAAACCCTGGAAAACCCCTAGAAAACCCTAGAAAACACCTTAAAACCCTTAGAAATCACTAAAAAATCCTAGAAAATCCTAGGAAAACTCTTGAAAACCCAAGAAAAGCCCTAGAAATCCCAAGAAAACATTAAAAAATCTTAGAAAATCCTAGACCCTAGAAAAACCTAAGAAAAACCTAGAAAATCCTAGAAAAACCCTCAAAAACCCTAGGAAATCCTAAAAAACCCTCGAAAACCCTAGAAAACCATAAAAAATCCTAAGAGAACCTTAGAAATCCCTAGAAAATCCTAGAAAACCCTAGAAAAACCCTAACAAACCCTAGAAAACTCTAAAGAAACCCTAGAAAACCATAAAAACCCCTCGAAAACCCTAGAAATCCCCAGAAAAACCTAAAAAACCCCAGAAATTCTAAAAAATCACTAGAAAACCCTAGAAAATACTAAAAAACCCTTGAAAACCCTAGAAAACCATAGGAAATCGTAAGAAAACTATAGAAAATCCTAGAAATTCCTAGAAAATCCTAGAAAAACCCATAAAATCCTAAAAAACACTAGAAAAACCCTCGAAAATACTAGAAAACCCAGAAAAACTTTAGAAAAACCCTAGAAATTCCTAACAAAACCAAGAAAAATCCTAGAAAACCTTAGAGAATCCTAGAAAATCTTAGAAAACCCTGGAAAGCCCTTAGAAAACACTAGAAAACCCCTACAAATCCCTAGAAAACGCTACAAAATCCTAGAAAACCCTAAAAAATTCTAGAAATCCCAAGAAATCACTAGAAAACCCTAGAAAATCCTAGAAAAACCTAAGAAAACTCTAGAAAGTCCTAGAAAAACCTAGAAAATCCTAGGAAAACCCTTGAAAACCTAGAAAATCCTAAAAAACCCTCGAAAATCCTAAAAAAATCCTAGAAACCCCTAGGAAAACCCCCAGAAAACCCTAAGAAAACCCTAGAAAACCGTAGAAAACCCTAGAAAAACTCTAGAAACCCCAGAAAAACTCTACAACAACCTTAGAAAACCCTAAAAAACCGTCGAAAATCCTAAAAAACCTTAAAAACCCTAGAAAACCCTAGAAATCGTAGAGAAATCCTAGAAAACCCTAGGAAAACCCTAGAAAATCCTAAGAAAACCCTAGAAAATCCTAAAAAAACTATAAAATCCTAGAAAACCCTAGACAAACCCTCGAAAATCCTAGAAAACACTAGAAAACCTCTTGACCATAAAAAAGCTAAAAGATACTAGAAAAGTCGAAAAAACACTAAAAATCCTAGAAAACCCTAAAACCAAAAACCCTAAAAAACCCTAGAAAATCCTACAAACCCTAAAAATCCTAGAAAACCCTAGAAACCCTAAAAAACTCTAACAACTCTAGAAAATCCAAAAAAACTCAAGAAAACCCTAAAAAAACTCTTAGAACTCTAAAAAAGCATAAAAAATCCCAAAAAACCCTAGAAAACCGTAAAATATCCTAGAAAACCTTAGAAAACCCTAAGAATCATAGAAAAGCCTAAAAAAGCTAAAAGATACTAGAAAACCCTAAAAAACACTAAAAGTCCTACAAAACCCTAAAAAACACTAAAAATCTTAAAATTAGAAAACCCTAAAAAACGCTAAAATCCCCCTAGAAAACCCTAAAAAATCCTAAAAACTCAAGAAAATCCCTAGAAAATCCTAGAAAACCCTAGAAAACCCAAAAAACACTAAAAGCCCTAGAAAACCCTAAAAACCCTAGAAAATCATAAAAAACTTTAGAAAACTCTAGAAAATCCTAAAAATCCTAAAAAATCCAAAAAAACTTTAAAAGACCCTTGAAAACCCTAAAAATCATAGAAAACACCAAAAAACTACAAAACTTAGAAAACTTAGAAAAACCGTAGAAAACCTAAAAAAGGCCTAGAAATCCCTAAAAAAGCCTAGAAAACGCTAAAAACACTAGAAAATTGTAAAAAACCCTAAAAAAATCGTAGTAAATCCTAAAAAACTCTAAAAATCGTAGAAAATCCTAAAAAAACCTATAAAATCCTAAAAAACCTAAAATACTTTAGAAATCCCTAAAAAACCCTAGAAAACCCTAACAACCCTAGAAAATCATAAAAAACTCAAGAAAACCCTAAAAAACTCTAAAAACCATAGAAAACCCTAAAAAACCCTTGAAAACCCTAAAAAATCCTAAAAACCCCTAAAAACCCTAGAAAATCCTAAAAAACCTAAAAAATCCAAAAAAAACTTTAAAAGACCCCAGAAAACCCTAAAAATCCTAGAAAACACCAAAAAACTACAAAACCTAGAAAACGCTACAAAACCCTAGAAAACCTAAAAAAGGCCTAGAAATCCCTAAAAAAGCCTAGAAAACACTAAAAACACTAGAAAATCATAAAAAACCCTAAGAAAATCGTAGAAAACCCTAAAAAACTCCAAAAAATTGGAAAAACCCTGGAAAACACTCGAAAACCATAAAAACCCTAGAAAACCCTAAAATACCATAAAAACCATAAAAAACCGTAAAAACCGTAAAAAATACTAGAAAACCATAACAAACCCTAAAAAACATTAAAAACCCTAGAAACTCCTAAAAATCCTAGAAAACCCTAGAAAACACTAGAAAACACTAGAAAA
>NW_015496062.1:0-371 GCF_000816755.2 Arachis ipaensis
CAGCTCCTCCCTTTCTCCGTCTTTAAGGCTTTAAGGCGAACCGTATAGCGGCCGGAAAGAAAGACGACCTCACCTTCTCGTAGATGGTGTCAGTGAGAGCTACTTGAGTATCCTCCGTTGACCTTCTTTTGTAGATAGAATCCTCAATGAGTGGAAACAGGCAACCTTACTAATAAAGGTGCGCTTGTTGAGTAAGGCCTCTTGCAGGAGTGCTAACGCGCGCCCTTATTCTTCGCTTGCTCCGCAGTACGAGCCTCATACAGAGCAGCGCCCCTTTAATATGATGAGGAGAAGAGGTCTATGACTTTATTAATTTTAGAAACTATGCCCTCTTCTAGTAGAGTCGCTTAGATAGATCCTGGAGTTCTAAC
>NW_015496062.1:37646-38203 GCF_000816755.2 Arachis ipaensis
CTTGTGAGTAAGTAACTCTATGAAAGCCCTGCCCTTTAGAGAGCCCCTTCTACTACTATAGCAAAGCTATTGGATTAAAGCTAGGATAGGCGCCTGGGTGCTTTAATGGATTTTGGTAGCGGATCTTGCTGTTAGACGAAGTGGAGCAAGGAAATGCCCTGCCCGAAATAAGGCTACGGAACGTAGTTAGTGCTTCCCAGTTGTGGAGCAGGAAGGTATTCCCTGCTAGTTTTTAAGTTCCTTCTAATCTTCTTTTTTGCGCTGGTTGTTAAAGCTCTTTCTATCTTAGCATTACGAGGAAAATGCAAAATGGAGGTTCAGTCCCTTTATTACAGGGGCGGAGTTGCCAAAGAGAGTATCAGATCGAGATGAAAAGACGCTAGAGATGCTGAAGAAAGAGGACAGATAGGAATGCCAGGTTAGCATTTTTTTGGTATTTTCTGGGAACCTATGTGATTGTGGCTCCAACCTCTAAACCAAGGATGGTATCTAAAAATGGCCAATCATTTGCCCCCTTACTCTAACATCGAAAGGAGCATATGCTGGGCTTCCACTGT
>NW_015496062.1:39563-40302 GCF_000816755.2 Arachis ipaensis
AAGAAATGCTAAAACTCCCATACTAAACCAGCTTTTAGTTAAAATTGTTTCCAAAGAGAAAAATCTGGTAGCCTTTCAGATCCCGTTGATCATATAACTGGGAGGGAACGTGTCACATTAGAGGTGAACGATCTGAGATGTCCGATAATTACCACGATGAGGCTGGTCCCTCTTTCATTTTAGTAGACTAAACTATGAATATGAATGAAGAAATGAATGAATGCCGGGCTCTTTCTTTTACTGCTAACCCCAAGAAGTTTCTTAATGCTTCTATTTTCTGTTTCGTCGAGCCCCGTGTGGTCCTCCTTTTAGTGTGGGTTCCATTGGATGAATCTCTCAAGTCAAGGTTCACGTACATAGCAGCAAGAATGGTGCAGCGCCTATTTCTCGTTCTCGCTCGGGAGCCAAAACGAACACGCCTGCTACCTACTGTACTGGACCCTCGACCAGGCATTCTACCCTTGTCGAATCGGAACCAACCACCACTGTATTGCGCTCGAACAGTTGAGCGGCCGCCGGCCAGCTACTTCCGTACCGTACACAGATATAGATTCATTCTTCGTACCTGGTCCAACTTCACAACCCCTCGCGGGTTGGTCAGAAGTCAGTCTTGTTTGGTAGGACTCTATTGGACAAAGCAAAGAAAAGAGAGTGCTCGACCGGCCAACAAAGACCGTAATTACATAGATAACAGCTCCTCCCTTTCTCCGTCTTTAAGGCTTTAAGGCGAACCGTATAG
>NW_015496062.1:78604-79922 GCF_000816755.2 Arachis ipaensis
GGGAAAGGTAAAGGACTCACTCTAACTCTAGTCAGGAATAGAGAAAGCCGAAGGTTGGATCAAGGGATCGAAATGAAAGACAAATAAAATTCCTATATCCCCTAAGCTGCTACAAATCGAATAGAAAGTGTTGTCGGGCCTACCTATCTCTTTGGAAGAAGGATATCTCATAGTTGACAGATCCGATCTTATCTCCGTCTTTTTGTTCTCTTTTGCCTCCCGAGAATTCACATCATCATTTTTCTATTAGTTAGTAAGGTCTGATCTACTCTATTTCTATATAAAAGCACTGCCAAGTCCAAAGGAGTGAAGCAAGAGGTCTTTAATGAAAGAAAAGGGGCAAGTTCAGAGAGGAATTCCCGAAAGATCTTAAAATCGGATGGGATCCTAAGTACTATGTACGCTAAACTTTTGAGCCCCCGCCTTCCCTAGGAGCAGAACATAAAGGATATCCTTATCTGTCAGGACGGAAGATTTTGTTCTTCATTCGCTTTGGTGAAGACTGATATCAGATAGCCGTACCGTCATCTCCTTCAATTTCAATTTGTTTAATGACCGACCCACTAATACAATAAATTTCCCCGGAACACAAGACCTAGACTTTACAACCCCCGAAAATGAAAACGTTCATGAGAAGCCACAGTTGCATGAAATCTGGTGTGGTCAATCACATCGAAAAGTTGTCTTAACAGCGACATCCATTTTGCACTCGAAGATCTAGCGGGCCTGGGCCCAATTTGAAAGGGACCAAAAGGCAAAACCTATGGAAAGAAATTTCGACATTACTTAGCCCCTTTTCTTGCTTGACAGAGTGTGGTGTGGTGTGAACAGAATGTCCTGTTCAAAACTAGAATTTACTTAGCTTAGAATAAGAAGAAGTTCGAAAGCCAATCATAGAAGGCTAGGCACCTAGATTGCTAGACCCTTTTTTCTTTGCTACCTTGTTCAAAGCACTTTCTATTTATGGTTCTGACTTTATGAATTCAGCTTTTGTTACTTATGCCAGAAATAGAGTCGGCGGGTCGTCCCAGAATCCTCTCTCTCTTCGCGATTTCCTTGACTGTAATCTTACCTTTTTCCGGGACCCGGCGTTTATCGCACTGCTGCCACCAAGAACGCGCCCCCCCGAGCATTTCACAATTCCTTAGAAGAATCCAAATACAGCACATGACGCTTTCCATTAGATTGTCAGCGACAAACACTAAATCATTCCTAGGTACAATGAAAAATTACGTAAAAGAAATGCTAAAACTCCCATACTAAACCAGCTTTTAGTTAAAATTGTTTCCAAAGAGAAAAATCTGGTAGCCTTTCAGAT
>NW_015496062.1:98538-98968 GCF_000816755.2 Arachis ipaensis
ACTGCCATTGGATTGAAAACTTATAACATGGCGGTGATGAAAGGGCAGGAACAAGTAGTAAAGTTACATGGTCCCTTCTGGTTGCTGCAGTTGTGGTTGTGGGCATTTGAAAGAGTTAAGGACATTAGTCCGCCACCTCATTCTAAACCCTCGGAGGTTTTTCCAGGTCCGAAGGAGTATCTTATGTAAGATTCTTGCACAAGGGATGAGAGCGAAGAAAGCGCATAGGGCGATAAATGATCCTGCACTATCCGTTTTTCACTAAAAGAAAGGCCTTCTTAAATCTTTCTTATAATAAGATTTCATATAATAAGAAGTCGTTAAAGCTAAGGGTTGGCCATTACTATAAGGGAAAGGTAAAGGACTCACTCTAACTCTAGTCAGGAATAGAGAAAGCCGAAGGTTGGATCAAGGGATCGAAATGAAAGAC
>NW_015496063.1:0-5998 GCF_000816755.2 Arachis ipaensis
AATTTTTTTCGACATGCTGACCCTCGTTCTTTAAATGACGCTATCCTGAGGAGGACACCTAAAGGCGAGCCGTAATGGCCTTATCTTCGGCAGGCTCCTCCTGTTTTTTTTTTTACGTCGTGCCGACCATCATTCTTTAAATTATGCTATCCCGGGGAGGACACCTAAAGTCGATCCGTAATGGCCTCATCTTCGGCAGGCTCCTCCGGGTTTTTTTGTCATTTTTTTTTACGTCGTGCTGACTATCGTCCTTTAATTGACACTATCCCGAGGAGGACACCAAAAGGCGAGCCGTAATGGCCTCATCTTCGGCAGGCTCCTCCGGTTTTTTTCTGGTTTTTTTTTCACATCGTGCAGACCCTCGCTCTTTAAATGATGCTATCCCGAGGAGGACACCGAAAGGTGAGCTGTAATGGCCTCATCTTCGGCAGGCTCCTCCATTTTTTTTACTACGTGCTGACCCTCGTTCTTTAAATGACGTTATCCCGAGGAGGACAACTAAAGGCGAGCTGTAATTTCCACATCTTCGGCAGGCTCGTCCGATTTTTTTTACTACGTGCTGACCCTCGTTCTTTAAATGACGCTATCCCGAGGAGGACACCTAAAGGCGAGCCGTAATGGCCTCATCTTCGGTAGCCTCCTCCGAATTTTTTTTCGGTTATTTTTTTCACTACGTACTGACCCTAATTCTTTAAATGACGCTATCCTGAGGAGGGCACCTAAAGGCGAGCCGTAATGGCCACATCTTCGGCAGGCTCCTCCGGTTTTTTTCTGGTTTTTTTTTACTACGTGCTGACCCTCATTCTTTAAATGACGCTATCCCGAGGAGGACACCTAAAAGCGAGCCATAATGCCCTCATCTTCGAAAGGAAACTCGGTTTTTTTTTTCTGTTTTTTTTACATCGTGCTCACGCTCTTTCTTTAAATGACGCTATCCCGAGGAGGACACCTAAAGGCGAGCCGTAATGGCCTCATCTTTGGCAAGCTCCTCCGATTTTTTTTTACTACGTGCTGACCCTCGTTCTTTAAATGACGCTATCCCGAGGAGGACACCTAAAGGCGAGCCGTAATGGCCTCATCTTTGGCAAGCTCCTCCGATTTTTTTTTACTACGTGCTGACCCTCGTTCTTTAAATGACGCTATCCCGAGGAGGACACCTAAAGGCGAGCCGTAATGGCCTCATCTTTGGCAAGCTCCTCCGATTTTTTTTTACTACGTGCTGACCCTCGTTCTTTAAATGACGCTATCCCGAGGAGGACACCTAAAGGCGAGCCGTAATGGCCTCATCTTTGGCAAGCTCCTCCGATTTTTTTTTACTACGTGCTGACCCTCGTTCTTTAAATGACGCTATCCCGAGGAGGACACCTAAAGGCGAGCCGTAATGGCCTCATCTTTGGCAAGCTCCTCCGATTTTTTTTTACTACGTGCTGACCCTCGTTCTTTAAATGACGCTATCCCGAGGAGGACACCTAAAGGCGAGCCGTAATGGCCTCATCTTTGGCAAGCTCCTCCGATTTTTTTTTACTACGTGCTGACCCTCGTTCTTTAAATGACGCTATCCCGAGGAGGACACCTAAAGGCGAGCCGTAATGGCCTCATCTTTGGCAAGCTCCTCCGATTTTTTTTTACTACGTGCTGACCCTCGTTCTTTAAATGACGCTATCCCGAGGAGGACACCTAAAGGCGAGCCGTAATGGCCTCATCTTTGGCAAGCTCCTCCGATTTTTTTTTACTACGTGCTGACCCTCGTTCTTTAAATGACGCTATCCCGAGGAGGACACCTAAAGGCGAGCCGTAATGGCCTCATCTTTGGCAAGCTCCTCCGATTTTTTTTTACTACGTGCTGACCCTCGTTCTTTAAATGACGCTATCCCGAGGAGGACACCTAAAGGCGAGCCGTAATGGCCTCATCTTTGGCAAGCTCCTCCGATTTTTTTTTACTACGTGCTGACCCTCGTTCTTTAAATGACGCTATCCCGAGGAGGACACCTAAAGGCGAGCCGTAATGGCCTCATCTTTGGCAAGCTCCTCCGATTTTTTTTTACTACGTGCTGACCCTCGTTCTTTAAATGACGCTATCCCGAGGAGGACACCTAAAGGCGAGCCGTAATGGCCTCATCTTTGGCAAGCTCCTCCGATTTTTTTTTACTACGTGCTGACCCTCGTTCTTTAAATGACGCTATCCCGAGGAGGACACCTAAAGGCGAGCCGTAATGGCCTCATCTTTGGCAAGCTCCTCCGATTTTTTTTTACTACGTGCTGACCCTCGTTCTTTAAATGACGCTATCCCGAGGAGGACACCTAAAGGCGAGCCGTAATGGCCTCATCTTTGGCAAGCTCCTCCGATTTTTTTTTACTACGTGCTGACCCTCGTTCTTTAAATGACGCTATCCCGAGGAGGACACCTAAAGGCGAGCCGTAATGGCCTCATCTTTGGCAAGCTCCTCCGATTTTTTTTTACTACGTGCTGACCCTCGTTCTTTAAATGACGCTATCCCGAGGAGGACACCTAAAGGCGAGCCGTAATGGCCTCATCTTTGGCAAGCTCCTCCGATTTTTTTTTACTACGTGCTGACCCTCGTTCTTTAAATGACGCTATCCCGAGGAGGACACCTAAAGGCGAGCCGTAATGGCCTCATCTTTGGCAAGCTCCTCCGATTTTTTTTTACTACGTGCTGACCCTCGTTCTTTAAATGACGCTATCCCGAGGAGGACACCTAAAGGCGAGCCGTAATGGCCTCATCTTTGGCAAGCTCCTCCGATTTTTTTTTACTACGTGCTGACCCTCGTTCTTTAAATGACGCTATCCCGAGGAGGACACCTAAAGGCGAGCCGTAATGGCCTCATCTTTGGCAAGCTCCTCCGATTTTTTTTTACTACGTGCTGACCCTCGTTCTTTAAATGACGCTATCCCGAGGAGGACACCTAAAGGCGAGCCGTAATGGCCTCATCTTTGGCAAGCTCCTCCGATTTTTTTTTACTACGTGCTGACCCTCGTTCTTTAAATGACGCTATCCCGAGGAGGACACCTAAAGGCGAGCCGTAATGGCCTCATCTTTGGCAAGCTCCTCCGATTTTTTTTTACTACGTGCTGACCCTCGTTCTTTAAATGACGCTATCCCGAGGAGGACACCTAAAGGCGAGCCGTAATGGCCTCATCTTTGGCAAGCTCCTCCGATTTTTTTTTACTACGTGCTGACCCTCGTTCTTTAAATGACGCTATCCCGAGGAGGACACCTAAAGGCGAGCCGTAATGGCCTCATCTTTGGCAAGCTCCTCCGATTTTTTTTTACTACGTGCTGACCCTCGTTCTTTAAATGACGCTATCCCGAGGAGGACACCTAAAGGCGAGCCGTAATGGCCTCATCTTTGGCAAGCTCCTCCGATTTTTTTTTACTACGTGCTGACCCTCGTTCTTTAAATGACGCTATCCCGAGGAGGACACCTAAAGGCGAGCCGTAATGGCCTCATCTTTGGCAAGCTCCTCCGATTTTTTTTTACTACGTGCTGACCCTCGTTCTTTAAATGACGCTATCCCGAGGAGGACACCTAAAGGCGAGCCGTAATGGCCTCATCTTTGGCAAGCTCCTCCGATTTTTTTTTACTACGTGCTGACCCTCGTTCTTTAAATGACGCTATCCCGAGGAGGACACCTAAAGGCGAGCCGTAATGGCCTCATCTTTGGCAAGCTCCTCCGATTTTTTTTTACTACGTGCTGACCCTCGTTCTTTAAATGACGCTATCCCGAGGAGGACACCTAAAGGCGAGCCGTAATGGCCTCATCTTTGGCAAGCTCCTCCGATTTTTTTTTACTACGTGCTGACCCTCGTTCTTTAAATGACGCTATCCCGAGGAGGACACCTAAAGGCGAGCCGTAATGGCCTCATCTTTGGCAAGCTCCTCCGATTTTTTTTTACTACGTGCTGACCCTCGTTCTTTAAATGACGCTATCCCGAGGAGGACACCTAAAGGCGAGCCGTAATGGCCTCATCTTTGGCAAGCTCCTCCGATTTTTTTTTACTACGTGCTGACCCTCGTTCTTTAAATGACGCTATCTCGAGGAGGACACCTAAATGCGAGTCGTAATTGCCTGATCTTCGGCAGGCTCCCTCGTTTTTTTTTCGGATTTTTTTTCTCTACGTGCTGACCCTCATTCTTTAAATGAAACTATCCCGAGGAGGACACCTAAAAGCTAGCTGTAATACCCTCATCTTCGACAGGCAACTCGGTTTTTTTTTTCTATTTTTTTTTACATCGTGCTCACCCTCTTTCTTTAAATGACACTATCCTAAGGAGGACGCCTAAAGGCGATTCGTAATGGCCTCATCTTTGGCAGGCTCCTCCGGTTTTTTTTACTACGTGCTGACCCTCGCTCTTTAAATGACGCTATCCCAAGGAGGACGCCTAAATGCTAGCCGTAATGGCCTCATCTTCGGCAGGCTCCTCCGGTTTTTTTTTTCATTTTTTTTTACATCATGCTGACCCTAGTTCTTTAAATGACGCTATCCCGAGGAGGACACCTAAAGGCGACCCGTAACGGCCTCATCTTCGGCATGCTCCTCTGGTTTTTTTTCCATCTTTTTACGTCGTGCTGACCCTGGTTCTTTAAATGACGCAAACCCGAGGAGGACACGTAAAGGCGAGCCTTAATGGCCTCATCTGCAACAGGCTCCTCCGGTTCTCTTTTTCATTTTTTTTTACGTCGTGCTGACCCTTGTTCTTTAAATGACGCTATCACGAGGAGGAATCCTAAAGGCGCGCCGTAATGGCCTCATCTTCGGCAGGCTCCTCCGGTTTTTTTTTCGGTTTTTTTCTACGTCGTGCTGACCCTCGTTCTTTAAATGACGCTATCCCGAGGAGGAATCCTAAAGGCGCGCCGTAATGGCCTCATCTTCGGCAGGCTCCTCCGGTTTTTTTTACGTCGTGCTGACCCTTGTTCTTTAAATGACGCTATCACGAGGAGGACATCTAAAGGCGAGCCGTAATGGCCTCATCTTCGGCAGGCTCCTCCGGTTTTTTTTACGTCGTGCTGACCCTCGTTCTTTAAATGACGCTATCCCAAGGAGGACGCCTAACGTCGGGCCGTAATGGCCTCATCTTCAGCAGGCTCCTCCGGTTTTTTTTCATTTTTTAACGTCGTGCTGCCCCTCGTTCTTTAAATGACACTATCTCGAGGAGGACACCTAAAGGCGAGCCGAAATGGCCTCATCTTCGGTAGCCTCCTCCGAATTTTTTTTCGGTTATTTTTTTCACTACGTGCTGACCCTAATTCTTTAAATGACGCTATCCTGAGGAGGGCACCTAAAGGCGAGCCGTAATGGCCACATCTTCGGCAGGCTCCTCCGGTTTTTTTCCAGTTTTTTTTTTTCACTACGTGCTGACCCTCATTCTTTAAATGACGCTATCCCGAGGAGGACACCTAAAAGCGAGCCATAATCCCCTCATCTTCGAAAGGCAACTCGGTTTTTTTTTCTGTTTTTTTTTTACATCGTGCTCACGCTCTTTCTTTAAATGACGCTATCCCGAGGAGGACACCTAAAGCCGAGCTGTAATGGCCTCATCTTCGGCAGGCTCCTTCGTTTTTTTTTCTGGTTTTTTTACGACGTGCAGACCCTCGTTCTTTAAATGACGCTATCCTAAGTAGGATGCCTAAAGGCGATTCGTAATGGCCTCATTTTCGTCAGGCTCCTCCGGTTTTTTTTTTTCCGAATTTTTTTCGACATGCTGACCCTCGTTCTTTAAATGACGCTATCCTGAGGAGGACACTTAAAGGCGAGCCGTAATGGCCTCATCTTCGGCAGGCTCCTCCTGTTTTTTTTTTACGTCGTGCCGACCATCATTCTTTCAATTATGCTATCCCGGGGAGGACACCTAAAGTCGATCCGTAATGGCCTCATCTTCGGCAGGCTCCTCCGGGTTTTTTTGTCATTTTTTTTACGTCGTGCTGACTATCGTCCTTTAATTGACACTATCCCGAGGAGGACACCAAAAGGCGAGC
>NW_015496063.1:8252-8965 GCF_000816755.2 Arachis ipaensis
GCCTCATCTTTGGCAGGCTCCTCCGGTTTTTTTTACTATGTGCTGACCCTCGCTCTTTAAATGACGCTATCCCAAGGAGGAAGCCTAAAGGCTAGCCGTAATGGCCTCATCTTCGGCAGGCTCCTCCGGTTTTTTTTTTCATTTTTTTTACATCATGCTGACCCTAGTTCTTTAAATGACGCTATCCCGAGGAGGACACCTAAAGGCGACCCGTAACGGCCTCATCTTCGGCATGCTCCTCTGGTTTTTTTTCCATTTTTTTACGTCGTGCTGACCCTGGTTCTTTAAATGACGCAAACCCGAGGAGGACACGTAAAGGCGAGCCTTAATGGCCTCATCTGCAACAGGCTCCTCCGGTTCTCTTTTTCATTTTTTTTTACGTCGTTTACGTCGTGGTTCTTTAAATGACGCTATCACGAGGAGGAATCCTAAAGGCGCGCCGTAATGGCCTCATCTTCGGCAGGCTCCTCCGGTTCCTCCGGTTTTTTTTTTCTACGTCGTGCTGACCCTCGTTCTTTAAATGACGCTATCCCGAGGAGTACACGTAAAGGCGAGTCGTAATGGCCTCATCTGCAACAGGCTCCTCCGGTTTTCTTTTTCGATTTTTTTTATGTCGTGCTGACCCTCGTTCTTTAAATGACGCTATCACGAGGAGGACATCTAAAGGCGAGCCGTAATGGCCTCATCTTCGGCAGGCTCCTCCGGTTTTTTTC
>NW_015496063.1:14241-16583 GCF_000816755.2 Arachis ipaensis
CGTGCTGACCCTCGTTCTTTAAATGACGCTATCTCGAGGAGGACACCTAAAGGCGAGCCGTAATTGCCTCATCTTCGGCAGACTCTTTCGGTTTTTTTTCGGTTTTTTTTTCTCTACGTGCTGACCCTCATTCTTTAAATGAAACTATCCAGAGGAGGACACCTAAAAGCGAGCCGTAATGCACTCATCTTCGACAGGCAACTCGGTTTTTTTTTCTATTTTTTTTACATCGTGCTCACCCTCTTTTTTTAATTGACGCTATCCCAAGGAGGATACCTAAAGCCGAGCCGTAATGGCCTCATCTTCGGCAGGCTCCTTCGGTTTTTTTCCGGTTTTTTTACGTCGTGCAGACCCTCGTTCGTTAAATGACGCTATCCTAAGGAGGACGCCTAAAGGCGATTCGTAATGGCCTCATCTTCGGCAGGCTCCTCCGGTTTTTTTACTACGTGCTGACCCTCGCTCTTTTAATGACGCTATCCCAAGGAGGACGAGTAAAGGCTAGCCGTAATGGCCTCATCTTCGGTAGGCTCCTCCGGTTTTTTTTCGTTTTTTTTACATCATGCTGACCCTAGTTCTTTAAATGACGCTATCCCGAGGAGGACACCTAAAGACGACCCGTAACGGCCTCATCTTCGGCATGCTCCTCCGGTTTTTTTCCATTTTTTTACGTCGTGCTGACCCTGGTTCTTTAAATGACGCAAACCCGAGGAGGACACATAAAGGCGAGCCTTAATGGCCTCATCTTCAACAGGCTCCTCCGGTTTTCTTTTTCATTTTTTTACGTCGTGCTGACCCTTGTTCTTTAAATGACGCTATCACGAGGAGGACACCTAAAGGCGCGCCGTAATGGCCTCATCTTCGGCAGGCTCCTCCGGTTTTTTTTCCAGTTTTTTTCTACGTCGTGCTGACCCTCGTTCTTTAAATGACGCTATCCCGAGGAGGACACGTAAAGGCGAGCCATAATGGCCTCATCTGCAACAGGCTCCTCCGGTTTTCTTTTTCGATTTTTTTTACGTCGTGCTGACCCTCGTTCTTTAAATGACGCTATCCCGAGGAGGACGCCTAAAGGCGAGCCGTAATGGCCTCATCTTCGGCCGGCTCCTCCGGTTTTTTTTTTTGGTTTTTTTTACGTCGTGCTGACCCTCGTTCTATAAATGACGCTATCCCGAGGAGGACGCCTAAAGGCGAGCCGTAATGGCCTCATCTTCGGCCGGCTCCTCCGGTTTTTTTTTTTGGTTTTTTTTACGTCGTGCTGACCCTCGTTCTATAAATGACGCTATCCCGAGGAGGACGCCTAAAGGCGAGCCGTAATGGCCACATCTTCGGCAGGCTCCTCCGGTTTTTTTCTGGTTTTTTTTTACTACGTGCTGACCCTCATTCTTTAAATGACGCTATCCTGAGGAAGACACCTAAAAGCGAGCCATAATGCCCTCATCTTCGAAAGGCAACTCGGTTTTTTTTTCTGTTTTTTTTACATCGTGCTCACGCTCTTTCTTTAAATGACGCTATCCCGAGGAGGACACCTAAAGCCGAGCCGTAATGGCCTCATCTTCGGTAGGCTCCTCCGGTTTTTTTTTTTACGTCGTGCTGACCATCGTTCTTTAAATTATGCTATCCCGGGGAGGACACCTAAAGTCGATCCGTAATGTCCTCATCTTCGGCAGGCTCCTCCGGTTTTTTTCTGGTTTTTTTTTACTACGTGCTGACCCTCATTCTTTAAATGACGCTATCCCGAGGAGGACACCTAAAGGTGAGCCGTAATGGCCTCATCTTCGGTAGGCTCCTCCGGTTTTTTTTTTTACGTCGTGCCGACCATCGTTCTTTAAATTATGCTATCCCGGGGAGGACACCTAAAGTCGATCCGTAATGTCCTCATCTTCGGCAGGCTCCTCTGGGTCTTTTTGTCAGTTTTTTTTACGTCGTGCTGACTATCGTCCTTTAATTGACACTATCCCGAGGAGGACACCAAAAGGCGAGCCGTAATTTCCGCATCTTCGGCAGGCTCCTCTAGTTTTTTTTTCATGTTTTTTACATTGTGCTTACCCTCGTTCTTTAAATGACGCTATCCCGAGGAGGACACCGAAAGGTGAGCTGTAATGGCCTCATCTTCGGCAGGCTCCTCCATTTTTTTTACTATGTGCTGACCCTCGTTCTTTAAATGGCGTTATCCCGAGGAGGACACCTAAAGGCGAGCCGTAATTTCCGCATCTTCGGCAGGCTCCTCCAATTTTGTTTTACTACGTGCTGACCCTCGTTCTTTAAATGACGCTATCCCGAGGAGGACACCTAAAGGCGAGCCGTAATGGCCTCATCTTCGGCAGGCTCCTCTCGTTTTTTTTTCC
>NW_015496063.1:16782-31685 GCF_000816755.2 Arachis ipaensis
GCGAGTCGTAATTGCCTCATCTTCGGCAGGCTCCTTCGGTTTTTTTTCGGTTTTTTTTTCTCTACGTGTTAACCCTCATTCTTTAAATGAAACTATCCCGAGGAAGACACCTAAAAGCTAGCTGTAATACCCTCATCTTCGACAGGCAACTCGGTTTTTTTTTTTTCTGTTTTTTTTTACATCGTGCTCACCCTCTTTCTTTAAATGACACTATCTCGAGGAGGACACCTAAAGCCGAGCCGTAATGGCCTCATCTTCGGCAGGCTCCTTCGGTTTGTTTCCGATTTTTTTTACGTCGTGCAGGCCCTCGTTCTTTAAATGATGCTATCCTAAGGAGGACGCCTAAAGGCAATTCGTAATGGCCTCATCTTCGGCAGGCTCCTCCGATTTTTTTTACTACGTGCTGACCCTCGCTCTTTAAATGACGCTATCCCAAGGAGGACGCCTAAAGGCTAGCCGTAATGGCCTCATCTTCGGCAGGCTCCTCCGGTTTTCTTTTTCATTTTTTTTACGTCGTGCAGACCCTGGTTCTTTAAATGACGCTATCACGAGGAGGAATCCTAAAGGCGCGCTGTAATGGCCTCATCTTTGGCACGGTCCTTCGGTTTTTTTTCCGGTTTTTTTCTACGTCGTGCTGACCCTCGTTCTTTAAATGACGCTAACACGAGGAGGACATCTAAAGGCGAGCCGTAATGGCCTCATCTTCGGCAAGCTCCTCCGGTTTTTTTTTTCCGGTTTTTTTTCATTTTTTTAACATCGTGCTGCCCCTTGTTCTTTAAATAAGGCGAGCCGTAATGGCCTCTTCTTCGGCAGGCTCCGTAATGTCCTCATCTTCGGCAGGCTCCGTAATGTCCTCATCTTCGGCAGGCTCCGTAATGTCCTCATCTTCGGCAGGCTCCGTAATGTCCTCATCTTCGGCAGGCTCCGTAATGTCCTCATCTTCGGCAGGCTCCGTAATGTCCTCATCTTCGGCAGGCTCCGTAATGTCCTCATCTTCGGCAGGCTCCGTAATGTCCTCATCTTCGGCAGGCTCCGTAATGTCCTCATCTTCGGCAGGCTCCGTAATGTCCTCATCTTCGGCAGGCTCCGTAATGTCCTCATCTTCGGCAGGCTCCGTAATGTCCTCATCTTCGGCAGGCTCCGTAATGTCCTCATCTTCGGCAGGCTCCGTAATGTCCTCATCTTCGGCAGGCTCCGTAATGTCCTCATCTTCGGCAGGCTCCGTAATGTCCTCATCTTCGGCAGGCTCCGTAATGTCCTCATCTTCGGCAGGCTCCGTAATGTCCTCATCTTCGGCAGGCTCCGTAATGTCCTCATCTTCGGCAGGCTCCGTAATGTCCTCATCTTCGGCAGGCTCCGTAATGTCCTCATCTTCGGCAGGCTCCGTAATGTCCTCATCTTCGGCAGGCTCCGTAATGTCCTCATCTTCGGCAGGCTCCGTAATGTCCTCATCTTCGGCAGGCTCCGTAATGTCCTCATCTTCGGCAGGCTCCGTAATGTCCTCATCTTCGGCAGGCTCCGTAATGTCCTCATCTTCGGCAGGCTCCGTAATGTCCTCATCTTCGGCAGGCTCCGTAATGTCCTCATCTTCGGCAGGCTCCGTAATGTCCTCATCTTCGGCAGGCTCCGTAATGTCCTCATCTTCGGCAGGCTCCGTAATGTCCTCATCTTCGGCAGGCTCCGTAATGTCCTCATCTTCGGCAGGCTCCGTAATGTCCTCATCTTCGGCAGGCTCCGTAATGTCCTCATCTTCGGCAGGCTCCGTAATGTCCTCATCTTCGGCAGGCTCCGTAATGTCCTCATCTTCGGCAGGCTCCGTAATGTCCTCATCTTCGGCAGGCTCCGTAATGTCCTCATCTTCGGCAGGCTCCGTAATGTCCTCATCTTCGGCAGGCTCCGTAATGTCCTCATCTTCGGCAGGCTCCGTAATGTCCTCATCTTCGGCAGGCTCCGTAATGTCCTCATCTTCGGCAGGCTCCGTAATGTCCTCATCTTCGGCAGGCTCCGTAATGTCCTCATCTTCGGCAGGCTCCGTAATGTCCTCATCTTCGGCAGGCTCCGTAATGTCCTCATCTTCGGCAGGCTCCGTAATGTCCTCATCTTCGGCAGGCTCCGTAATGTCCTCATCTTCGGCAGGCTCCGTAATGTCCTCATCTTCGGCAGGCTCCGTAATGTCCTCATCTTCGGCAGGCTCCGTAATGTCCTCATCTTCGGCAGGCTCCGTAATGTCCTCATCTTCGGCAGGCTCCGTAATGTCCTCATCTTCGGCAGGCTCCGTAATGTCCTCATCTTCGGCAGGCTCCGTAATGTCCTCATCTTCGGCAGGCTCCGTAATGTCCTCATCTTCGGCAGGCTCCGTAATGTCCTCATCTTCGGCAGGCTCCGTAATGTCCTCATCTTCGGCAGGCTCCGTAATGTCCTCATCTTCGGCAGGCTCCGTAATGTCCTCATCTTCGGCAGGCTCCGTAATGTCCTCATCTTCGGCAGGCTCCGTAATGTCCTCATCTTCGGCAGGCTCCGTAATGTCCTCATCTTCGGCAGGCTCCGTAATGTCCTCATCTTCGGCAGGCTCCGTAATGTCCTCATCTTCGGCAGGCTCCGTAATGTCCTCATCTTCGGCAGGCTCCGTAATGTCCTCATCTTCGGCAGGCTCCGTAATGTCCTCATCTTCGGCAGGCTCCGTAATGTCCTCATCTTCGGCAGGCTCCGTAATGTCCTCATCTTCGGCAGGCTCCGTAATGTCCTCATCTTCGGCAGGCTCCGTAATGTCCTCATCTTCGGCAGGCTCCGTAATGTCCTCATCTTCGGCAGGCTCCGTAATGTCCTCATCTTCGGCAGGCTCCGTAATGTCCTCATCTTCGGCAGGCTCCGTAATGTCCTCATCTTCGGCAGGCTCCGTAATGTCCTCATCTTCGGCAGGCTCCGTAATGTCCTCATCTTCGGCAGGCTCCGTAATGTCCTCATCTTCGGCAGGCTCCGTAATGTCCTCATCTTCGGCAGGCTCCGTAATGTCCTCATCTTCGGCAGGCTCCGTAATGTCCTCATCTTCGGCAGGCTCCGTAATGTCCTCATCTTCGGCAGGCTCCGTAATGTCCTCATCTTCGGCAGGCTCCGTAATGTCCTCATCTTCGGCAGGCTCCGTAATGTCCTCATCTTCGGCAGGCTCCGTAATGTCCTCATCTTCGGCAGGCTCCGTAATGTCCTCATCTTCGGCAGGCTCCGTAATGTCCTCATCTTCGGCAGGCTCCGTAATGTCCTCATCTTCGGCAGGCTCCGTAATGTCCTCATCTTCGGCAGGCTCCGTAATGTCCTCATCTTCGGCAGGCTCCGTAATGTCCTCATCTTCGGCAGGCTCCGTAATGTCCTCATCTTCGGCAGGCTCCGTAATGTCCTCATCTTCGGCAGGCTCCGTAATGTCCTCATCTTCGGCAGGCTCCGTAATGTCCTCATCTTCGGCAGGCTCCGTAATGTCCTCATCTTCGGCAGGCTCCGTAATGTCCTCATCTTCGGCAGGCTCCGTAATGTCCTCATCTTCGGCAGGCTCCGTAATGTCCTCATCTTCGGCAGGCTCCGTAATGTCCTCATCTTCGGCAGGCTCCGTAATGTCCTCATCTTCGGCAGGCTCCGTAATGTCCTCATCTTCGGCAGGCTCCGTAATGTCCTCATCTTCGGCAGGCTCCGTAATGTCCTCATCTTCGGCAGGCTCCGTAATGTCCTCATCTTCGGCAGGCTCCGTAATGTCCTCATCTTCGGCAGGCTCCGTAATGTCCTCATCTTCGGCAGGCTCCGTAATGTCCTCATCTTCGGCAGGCTCCGTAATGTCCTCATCTTCGGCAGGCTCCGTAATGTCCTCATCTTCGGCAGGCTCCGTAATGTCCTCATCTTCGGCAGGCTCCGTAATGTCCTCATCTTCGGCAGGCTCCGTAATGTCCTCATCTTCGGCAGGCTCCGTAATGTCCTCATCTTCGGCAGGCTCCGTAATGTCCTCATCTTCGGCAGGCTCCGTAATGTCCTCATCTTCGGCAGGCTCCGTAATGTCCTCATCTTCGGCAGGCTCCGTAATGTCCTCATCTTCGGCAGGCTCCGTAATGTCCTCATCTTCGGCAGGCTCCGTAATGTCCTCATCTTCGGCAGGCTCCGTAATGTCCTCATCTTCGGCAGGCTCCGTAATGTCCTCATCTTCGGCAGGCTCCGTAATGTCCTCATCTTCGGCAGGCTCCGTAATGTCCTCATCTTCGGCAGGCTCCGTAATGTCCTCATCTTCGGCAGGCTCCGTAATGTCCTCATCTTCGGCAGGCTCCGTAATGTCCTCATCTTCGGCAGGCTCCGTAATGTCCTCATCTTCGGCAGGCTCCGTAATGTCCTCATCTTCGGCAGGCTCCGTAATGTCCTCATCTTCGGCAGGCTCCGTAATGTCCTCATCTTCGGCAGGCTCCGTAATGTCCTCATCTTCGGCAGGCTCCGTAATGTCCTCATCTTCGGCAGGCTCCGTAATGTCCTCATCTTCGGCAGGCTCCGTAATGTCCTCATCTTCGGCAGGCTCCGTAATGTCCTCATCTTCGGCAGGCTCCGTAATGTCCTCATCTTCGGCAGGCTCCGTAATGTCCTCATCTTCGGCAGGCTCCGTAATGTCCTCATCTTCGGCAGGCTCCGTAATGTCCTCATCTTCGGCAGGCTCCGTAATGTCCTCATCTTCGGCAGGCTCCGTAATGTCCTCATCTTCGGCAGGCTCCGTAATGTCCTCATCTTCGGCAGGCTCCGTAATGTCCTCATCTTCGGCAGGCTCCGTAATGTCCTCATCTTCGGCAGGCTCCGTAATGTCCTCATCTTCGGCAGGCTCCGTAATGTCCTCATCTTCGGCAGGCTCCGTAATGTCCTCATCTTCGGCAGGCTCCGTAATGTCCTCATCTTCGGCAGGCTCCGTAATGTCCTCATCTTCGGCAGGCTCCGTAATGTCCTCATCTTCGGCAGGCTCCGTAATGTCCTCATCTTCGGCAGGCTCCGTAATGTCCTCATCTTCGGCAGGCTCCGTAATGTCCTCATCTTCGGCAGGCTCCGTAATGTCCTCATCTTCGGCAGGCTCCGTAATGTCCTCATCTTCGGCAGGCTCCGTAATGTCCTCATCTTCGGCAGGCTCCGTAATGTCCTCATCTTCGGCAGGCTCCGTAATGTCCTCATCTTCGGCAGGCTCCGTAATGTCCTCATCTTCGGCAGGCTCCGTAATGTCCTCATCTTCGGCAGGCTCCGTAATGTCCTCATCTTCGGCAGGCTCCGTAATGTCCTCATCTTCGGCAGGCTCCGTAATGTCCTCATCTTCGGCAGGCTCCGTAATGTCCTCATCTTCGGCAGGCTCCTCCGGTTTTTTTTACGTCGTGCCGACCATCGTTCTTTAAATGAAGCTGTCCTAGGATGGACACCTAAAGGCTAGCCGTAACGGCCTCATCTTTGGCAGGCTCTTCCGGGTTTGTTTTACGTTGTGCTGATCCTCGTTCTTTAAATGATGCTATCCCGTGGACACCTAAAGGCTGGCCGTAATGGCCACATCGTTGGCAATCTCTTACGGTTTTTTTCCGATTTTTTTTACGACATGCTAACCCTCGTTCTTTAAATGACGCTATCCCGAGGAGGACGCCTAGAGGCGAGCCGTAATGGCCTCATCTTCAGCAGGCTCCTCCGGTTTTTTTTTGTTTTTTTTACGTCGTGCTGCCCCTCGTTCTTTAAATGACACTATCGCGAGGAGGACATCTAAAGGTGAGCCGTAATGGCCTCATCTTCGGCAGGCTCCTCCCGTTTTTTTCCAGTTTTTTTTCACTACGTGCTGACCCTAATTCTTTAAATGACGCTATCCTGAGGAGGACACCTAAAGGCGAGCCGTAATGGCCTCATCTGCGGCAGGCTCCTCCGGTTTTTTTTTACTACGTGCTGACCCTCGCTATTTAAATCACGCTATCCCGAGAAGAACACCTATAGCGGAGCCGTAATGGCCTCATCTTCGGCAGGCTCCTCCGGTTTTTTTTTACGTCGTGCCGACCATCGTTCTTTAAATGAAGCTGTCCCAGGATGGACACCTAAAGGCTAGCCGTAATGGCCTCATCTTCGGCAGGCTCCTCCGGGTTTGTTTTACGTCGTGCTGACCCTCGTTCTTTAAATGACGCTATCCCGTGGACACCTAAAGGCTAAACGTAATGGCCACATCGTTGGCAATCTCTTACGGTTTTTTTCCGATTTTTTTTACGACGTGCTGACCCTCGTTCTTTAAATGACGCTATCCCGAGGAGGACGCCTAGAGGCGAGCCATAATGGCCTCATCTGCGGCAGGCTCCTCCGGTTTTTTTTACTACGTGCTGACCCTCGCTCTTTAAATCACGCTATCCCGAGAAGAACACCTATAGGGGAGCCGTAATGGCCTCATCTTCGGCAGGCTCCTCCGGTTTTTTTTTACGTCGTGCCGACCATCGTTCTTTAAATGACGCTGTCCCGAGATGGACACCTAAAGGCGGTAATGGCCTCATCTTCGGCAGGCACCTCCGAGATTTTTTTGTTGGTTTTTTTTTTACGTTCTGCTGACCCTCGTCCTTTAATTGACGCTATCCCGAGGAGGACACCTAAAGGGGAGCCGTAATGGCCTCTTTTTCGGCAGGCTCCTCCGGTTTTTTTTTCTGGTTTTTTTTACGTCATGCTGACCCTCGTTCTTTAAATGACGCTATCCCGAGGACACCTAAAGGCTAGCCGTAATGGCCACATCTTCGGCAGGCTCCTACGGTTTTCTTCCGATTTTTTTTACGACGTGCTGACCCTCGTTCTTTAAATGATGCTATCCCGAGGAGGACAGCTAAAGGCGAGCCGTAATGGCTTCATCTTCAGCAGGCTCCTCCGGGTTTTTTTACGTCGTGTTGCCCCTCGTTCTTTAAATGACACTCTCCCGAGGAGGACCCCTAAAGGAGAGCCGTAATGGCCTCATCTTCGGGCAGGCTCCTCCGGTTTTTTTCCGGATTTTTTTCACTACGTGCTGACCCTAATTCTTTAAATGACGCTATCCTGAGGAGGACACCTAAAGGCAAGCCGTAATGGCCTCATCTGCGGTAGGCTCCTCCGGTTTTTTTTTACTACGTGCTGACCCTCGCTCTTTAAATGACGCTATCCCGATGAGGACACCTAAAGGCGAGCCGTAATGGCCTTATTTTCGGCAGGCTCCTCCGGTTTTTTTTACCTTTTTTTTACATCATGCTGACCCTCGTTCTTTAAATGATGCTATCCCGAGGAGGACACCTGAAGGCGAGCCGTAATGGCCTCATCTTCGGCAGGCTCCTCTGGTTTTTTTTATGGTTTTTTTTTTCTCGTGCTGACCCTCGTTCTTTAAATGACGCTATCCCGAGGAGGACGCCTAGAGGCGAGCCGTAATGGCCTCATCTGCGGCAGGCTCCTCCGGTTTTTTTTACTACGTGCTGACCCTGGCTCTTTAAATCACGCTATCCCGAGAAGAACACCTATAGGGGAGCCGTAATGGCCTCACCTTCGGCAGGCTCCTCTGGTTTTTTTTTACGTCGTGCCGACCATCGTTCTTTAAATGACGCTGTCCCGAGATGGACACCTAAAGGCGGTAATGGCCTCATCTTCGGCAGGCTCCCTCGAGATTTTTTTGTTGGTTTTTTTTTTACGTTCTGCTGACCCTCGTCCTTTAATTGACGCTATCCCGAGGAGGACACCTAAAGGCGAGCCGTAATGGCCTCATCTTCGGCAGGCTCCTCTGGTTTTTTTTTTTATGGTTTTTTTTTACTTCGTGCTGACCCTCGTTATTTAAATCACGCTATCCCGAGAAGAACACCTATAGGGGAGCCGTAATGGCCTCATCTTTGGCAGGCTCCTCCGGTTTTTTTTTACGTCGTGCCGACCATCGTTCTTTAAATGAAGCTGTCCCAGGATGGACACCTAAAGGCTAGCCGTAATGGCCTCATCTTCGGCAGGCTCCTACGGGTTTGTTTTACGTCGTGCTGACCCTCGTTCTTTAAATGACGCTATCCCGTGGACACCTAAAGGCTAGCCGTAATGGCCACAATGTTGGCAATCTCTTACGGTTTTTTTCCGATTTTTTTTACGACGTGCTGACCCTCGTTCTTTAAATGACGCTATCCCGAGGAGGACGCCTAGAGGCGAGCCGTAATGGCCTCATCTTCGGCAGGCTCCTACGGGTTTGTTTTACGTCGTGCTTACCCTCGTTCTTTAAATGACGCTATCCCGAGGAGGACGCCTAGAGGCGAGCCGTAATGGCCTCATCTGCGGCAGGATCCTCCGATTTTTTTTTACTACGTGCTGACCCTCGCTCTTTAAATCACGCTATCCCGAGAATAACACCTATAGGGGAGCCGTAATGGCTCATCTTCGGCAGGCTCCTCCAGTTTTTTTTTTACGTCGTGCCGACCATCGTTCTATAAATGACGCTGTCCCGAGATGGACTCCTAAAGGCGGTAATGGCCTCATCTTCGGCAGGCTCCTCCGAGATTTTTTTGTTGGTTTTTTTTTTACGTTCTGCTGACCCTCGTCCTTTAATTGACGCTATCCCGAGGAGGACACCTAAAGGGGAGCCGTAATGGCCTCTTCTTCGGCAGGCTTCTCCGGTTTTTTTTCTGGTTTTTTTTACGTCGTGCTGACCCTCGTTCTTTAAATGATGCTATCCCGAGGACACCTAAAGGCTAGACGTAATGGCCATATCTTCGGCAGGCTCCTACGGTTTTCTTCTGATTTTTTTTACGACGTGCTGACCCTCGTTCTTTAAATGATGCTATCCCGAGGAGGACAGCTAAAGGCGAGCCGTAATGGCCTCATCTTCAGCAGGCTCCTCCGGGTTTTTTTACGTCGTGCTGCCCCTCGTTCTTTAAATGACACTATCCCGAGGAGGACCCCTAAAGGAGAGCCGTAATGGCCTCATCTTCGACATGCTCCTCCGGTTTTTTTCCGGTTTTTTTTCACTACGTGCTGAAACTAATTCTTTAAATGACGCTATCCTGAGGAGGACACCTAAAAGCAAGCCGTAATGGCCTCATCTGCGGTAGGCTCCTCCGGTTTTTTTTACTACGTGCTGACCCTCGCTCTTTAAATGACGCTATCCCGAGGAGGACACCTAAAGGCGAGCCGTAATGGCCTCATTTTCGGCAGGCTCCTCCGGTTTTTTTTACCTTTTTCTTACATCATGCTGACCCTCGTTCTTTATATGATGCTATCCCGAGGAGGACACCTAAAGGCGAGCCGTAATGGCCTCATCTTCGGCAGGCTCCCTTGGTTTTTTTTTTGGTTTTTTTTTTTGTCGTGCTGCCCCTCGTTCTTTAAATGCCGCTATCCCGAGGAGGACGCCTAGAGGCGAGCCGTAATGGCCTCATCTGCGGTAGGCTTCATCTGCGGCAGGCTCCTCCGGTTTTTTTTACCTTTTTTTTACATCATGCTGCCCCTCGTTCTTTAAATGCCGCTATCCCGAGGAGGACGCCTAGAGGCGAGCCGTAATGGCCTCATCTGCGGTAGGCTTCATCTGCGGCAGGCTCCTCCGGTTTTTTTTACCTTTTTTTTACATCATGCTGCCCCTCGTTCTTTAAATGACGCTATCCCGAGGACACCTAAAGGCTAGCCGTAATGGCCACATCTTCGGCAGGCTCCTACGGTTTTCTTCCGATTTTTTTTACGACGTGCTGACCCTCGTTCTTTAAATGATGCTCTCCCGAGGAGGACAGCTAAAGGCGAGCCGTAATGGCCTCATCTTCAGCAGGCTCCTCCGGTTTTTTTTACATCGTGCTGCCCCTCGTTCTTTAAATGACACTATCCCAAGAAGGATCCCTAAAGGAGAGCCATAATGGCCTCATCTTCGGCAGGCTCCTCCAGTTTTTTTCCGGTTTTTTTCACTACGTGCTTAACCTAATTCTTTAAATGACGCTATCCTGAGGAGGACACCTAAAGGCAAGCCGTAATGGCCTCATCTGCGGTAGGCTCCACCATTTTTTTTTACTTCGTGCTGACCCTCGCTATTTAAATGACGCTATCCCGAGGAGGACAGCTAAAGGCGAGCCGTAATGGCCTCATTTTCGGCAGGCTCCTCCAGTTTTTTTTACCTTTTTTTTACATCATGCTGACCCTCGTTCTTTAAATTATGGTATCCCGAGGAGGACACCTAAAGGCGAGCCGTAATGGCCTCATCTTCGACAGGCTCCTCTGGTTTTTTTTATGGTTTTTTTTTGTCGTGCTGACCCTCGTTCTTTAAATGATGCTATCTTGAGGAGGACACCAAAAGGGGAGCCGTAATGGCCTCATATTCGGTAGGCTCCTCCGGTTTTGTTTACGTCGTGCCGACCATCGTTCTTTAAATGATGCTGTCCCGGGATGGACACCTAAAGGCGAGCCGTAATGGCCTCATCTTCGGCAGGCTCCTCTTTTCCGATTTTTTTTACGACGTGCTGACCCTCGTTCTTTAAATGACGCTATCCCGAGGACACCTAAAAGCTAGCCGTAATGGCCACATCGTTGGCAATCTTCTACGGTTTTTTTCCGATTTTTTTTACGACGTGCTGACCCTCGTTCTTTAAATGACGCTATCTCGTGGAGGACGCCTAGAGGCGAGCCGTAATGGCCTCATCTTCAGCAAGCTCCTCCGATTTTTTTCATTTTTTTTACGTCGTGCTGCCCCTCGTTCTTTAAATGACACTATCCCGAGGAGGACATCTAAAGGTGAGCCGTAATGGCCTCATCTTCGGCAGGCTCCTCTGGTTTTTTTTATGGTTTTTTTTTGTCGTGCTGACCCTCGTTCTTTAAATGACGCTATCTCGTGGAGGACGCCTAGAGGCGAGCCGTAATGGCCTCATCTTCAGCAAGCTCCTCCGATTTTTTTCATTTTTTTTACGTCGTGCTGCCCCTCGTTCTTTAAATGACACTATCCCGAGGAGGACATCTAAAGGTGAGCCGTAATGGCCTCATCTTCGGCAGGCTCCTCTGGTTTTTTTTATGGTTTTTTTTTGTCGTGCTGACCCTCGTTCTTTAAATGACGCTATCTCGTGGAGGACGCCTAGAGGCGAGCCGTAATGGCCTCATCTTCAGCAAGCTCCTCCGATTTTTTTCATTTTTTTTACGTCGTGCTGCCCCTCGTTCTTTAAATGACACTATCCCGAGGAGGACATCTAAAGGTGAGCCGTAATGGCCTCATCTTCGGCAGGCTCCTCTGGTTTTTTTTTACGTCGTGCCGACCATCGTTCTTTAAATGACGCTGTCCCGAGATGGACACCTAAAGGCGGTAATGGCCTCATCTTCGGCAGGCTCCTCCGAGATTTCTTTGTTGGTTTTTTTTTACGTTCTGCTGACCCTCGTCCTTTAATTGACGCTATCCCGAGGAGGACACCTAAAGGCGAGCCGTAATGGCCTCATCTTCGGCAGGCTCCACCGGTTTTTTTTCTGGTTTTTTTTACGTCGTGCTGACCCTCGTTCTTTAAATGACGCTATCCCGAGGACACCTAAAGGCTAGCCGTAATGGCCACATCTTCGGCAGGCTCCTTCGGTTTTCTTCAGTTTTTTTTACGACGTGCTGACCCTCGTTCTTTAAATGACGTTATGCCGAGGTGGACAGCTAAAGGAGAGCCGTAATGGCCTCATCTTCAGCAGGCTCCTCTGGTTTTTTTTTACGTCGTGCTGCCCCTCGTTCTTTAAATGACACTATCCCGAGGAGGACACCTAAAGGAGAGCCGTAATGGCCTCATCTTCTGCAGGCTCCTCCGGTTTTTTTCCGGTTTTTTTTCACTACGTGCTGACCCTAATTCTTTAAATGACGCTATCCTGAGGAGGACACCTAATGGCAAGCCGTAATGGCCTCATCTGCGGCAGGCTCCTCCTGTTTTTTTTTTTTTCTACGTGCTGACCCTCGCTCTTTTAATGACGCTATCCCGAGGAGGACACCTAAAGGCGAGCCGTAATGGCCTCATTTTCGGCAGGCTCCTCCGGTTTTTTTTTACCTTTTTTTTACATCATGCTGACCTTTGTTCTTTAAATGATGCTATCCCGAGGAGGACACCTAAAGTCGAGCTGTAATGGCCTCATCTTCGGCAGGCTCCTCTTGTTTTTTTTATGGTTTTTTTTTGGTCGTGCTGACCCTCGTTCTTTAAATGATGCTATCTTGAGGAGGACACCTAAAGGGGAGCTGTAATGGCCTCATCTTCGGCAGGCTCCTCCGGTTTTTTTTACGTCGTGCCGACCATCGTTCTTTAAATGATGCTGTCCCGGGATGGACACCTAAAGGCGAGCCGTAATGGCCACATCGTTGGCAATCTTCTACGGTTTTTTTCCGATTTTTTTTTCGACGTGCTGACCCTCGTTCTTTAAATGATGCTGTCCCGAGGAGGACACCTAGAGGGGAGCCGTAATGGCCACATCGTTGGCAATCTTCTACGGTTTTTTTCCGATTTTTTTTTCGACGTGCTGACCCTCGTTCTTTAAATGACGCTACCCCGAGGAGGACGCCTAGAGGCGAGCCGTAATGGCCTCATCTTCAGCAAGCTCCTCCGGTTTTTTTCGTTTTTTTTACGTCGTGCTGCCCCTCGTTCTTTAAATGACACTATCCCAAGTAGGACATCTAAAGGTGAGCCGTAATGGCCTCATCTTCGGCAGGCTCCTCCAATGTTTTTTCCAATTTTTTTCACTACGTGCTAACCCTAATTCTTTAAATGACACTATCCTAAGGAGGACACCTAAAGGCGAGCCGTAATGGCCTCATCTGCGGCAGGCTCCTCTGGTTTTTTTTATGGTTTTTTTTACGTCGTGCTGCCTTTCGTTCTTTAAATGACACTATCCTAAGGAGGACACCTAAAGGCGAGCCGTAATGGCCTCATCTGCGGCAGGCTCCTCTGGTTTTTTTTATGGTTTTTTTTACGTCGTGCTGCCTTTCGTTCTTTAAATGACACTATCCTAAGGAGGACACCTAAAGGCGAGCCGTAATGGCCTCATCTGCGGCAGGCTCCTCTGGTTTTTTTTATGGTTTTTTTTACGTCGTGCTGCCTTTCGTTCTTTAAATGACACTATCCTAAGGAGGACACCTAAAGGCGAGCCGTAATGGCCTCATCTGCGGCAGGCTCCTCTGGTTTTTTTTATGGTTTTTTTTACGTCGTGCTGCCTTTCGTTCTTTAAATGACACTATCCTAAGGAGGACACCTAAAGGCGAGCCGTAATGGCCTCATCTGCGGCAGGCTCCTCTGGTTTTTTTTATGGTTTTTTTTACGTCGTGCTGCCTTTCGTTCTTTAAATGACACTATCCTAAGGAGGACACCTAAAGGCGAGCCGTAATGGCCTCATCTGCGGCAGGCTCCTCTGGTTTTTTTTATGGTTTTTTTTACGTCGTGCTGCCTTTCGTTCTTTAAATGACACTATCCTAAGGAGGACACCTAAAGGCGAGCCGTAATGGCCTCATTTTCGGCAAGCTCCTCCGGTTTTTTTTCCTTTCTTTTACATCATGCTGACCCTCGTTCTTTAAATGACGCTATCCCGAGGAGGACACCGAAAGGCGAGCCGTAATGGCCTCATCTTTGGCAGGCTCCTCTGGTTTTTTTTATGGTTTTTTTTACGTCGTGCTGACCCTCGTTCTTTAAATGACGCTATCTCGAGGAGAACACCTAAAGGGGAGCCGTATTGGCCCTATCTTCGGCACGCTCCTCTGGTGTTTTTTTACGTCGTGCGACCATCGTTCTTTAAATGACGCTGTCCCGGGAAGTACACCTAAAGGCGAGCCGTAACGGCCTCATCTTCGGCAGGCTCCTCCGGGTTTTTTTTGTTGGTTTTTTTTACGTTCTGCTGCCCCTCGTTCTTTAAATGCCTCTACCCCGAGGAGGACACCTAAAGGCGAGCCGTAATGGCCTCATCTTCAGCAGGCTCCTCCGGGTTTTTTTTGTTGGTTTTTTTTACGTTCTGCTGCCCCTCGTTCTTTAAATGCCTCTACCCCGAGGAGGACACCTAAAGGCGAGCCGTAATGGCCTCATCTTCAGCAGGCTCCTCCGGGTTTTTTTTGTTGGTTTTTTTTACGTTCTGCTGCCCCTCGTTCTTTAAATGCCTCTACCCCGAGGAGGACACCTAAAGGCGAGCCGTAATGGCCTCATCTTCAGCAGGCTCCTCCGGGTTTTTTTTGTTGGTTTTTTTTACGTTCTGCTGCCCCTCGTTCTTTAAATGCCTCTACCCCGAGGAGGACACCTAAAGGCGAGCCGTAATGGCCTCATCTTCAGCAGGCTCCTCCGGGTTTTTTTTGTTGGTTTTTTTTACGTTCTGCTGCCCCTCGTTCTTTAAATGCCTCTACCCCGAGGAGGACACCTAAAGGCGAGCCGTAATGGCCTCATCTTCAGCAGGCTCCTCCGGGTTTTTTTTGTTGGTTTTTTTTACGTTCTGCTGCCCCTCGTTCTTTAAATGCCTCTACCCCGAGGAGGACACCTAAAGGCGAGCCGTAATGGCCTCATCTTCAGCAGGCTCCTCCGGGTTTTTTTTGTTGTTTTTTTTTTTACGTTCTGCTGACCCTCATCCCTTAATTGACTCTATCCCGAGGAGGACACCTAAAGGCGAGCCGTAGTGGCCTCATCTTCGGCAGGCTCCTCTGGTTTTTTTCGGTTTTTTTTACGTCGTGCTGACCCTCGTTCTTTAAATAACGCTATCCCGAGGACACCTAAAGTCTAGCCGTAATGGCCACATCGTTGGCAATCTCCAACGGTTTTTATCCGATTTTTTTTACGATGTGCTGACCCTTGTTCTTTAAATGACGCTATGCCGAAGAGGACGCCTAGAGGAGACCCGTAATGGCCTCATCTTCAGCAGGCTCCTCCGCTTTTTTTTTTTCGTTTTTTTTACGTCGTGCTTCCCCTCGTTCTTTAAATGACACTATCCCGAGGAGGACATCTAAAGGTGAG
>NW_015496063.1:58580-69194 GCF_000816755.2 Arachis ipaensis
TGACCCTTGTTCTTTAAATGACGCTATCCCGAGGAGGACGCCTAGAGGCGACCCATAATGGCCTCATCTTCAGCAGGCTCCTCCACTTTTTTTTTCATTTTTTTTACGTCGTGCTGCCCCTCGTTCTTTAAATGACACAGTCCCAGGAAGGACACTTAAAGGCGAGCCGTAACGGCCTCATCTTCGGCAGGCTCCTCCGGGTTTTTTTTGTTGGTTTTTTTTTTTACGTTCTGCTGACCCTCATCCTTTAATTGACTCTATCCCGAGGAGGACACCTAAAGGCGAGCCGTAGTGGCCTCATCTTCGGCAGGCTCCTCTGGTTTTTTTTTTCGGTTTTTTTTACGTCGTGTGGACCCTCGTTCTTTAAATAACGCTAACCCGAGGGCACCTAAAGGCTAGCCGTAATGGCCACATCGTTGGCAATCTCCAACGGTTTTTATCCGATTTTTTTTACGATGTGCTAACCCTTGTTCTTTAAATGACGCTATCCCGAAGAGGACGCCTAGAGGCGACCCGTAATGGCCTCATCTTCAGCAGGCTCCTCCGCTTTCTTTTATTTTTATTTTTATTTTTATTTGTTTATATAAAGTTCACTGACACTAAGGTGAGGAATCATTTACAGAAGACCTCGGCACACAAAACAGAGAAAAATAGCTCACTGGCAAGAAAACGCCAGTAAAAGTGTATTTTGGGCGTTCAACGCCCAAAATGGGCATTCACTGGGCGTTGAACGACAGTAATGGTAGCAATCTGGGCGTTCAACGCCAGAAATGGGCACCCACTGGGCGTTGAACGCCAGTAATGGCAGCAGCTGGGCGTTGAACGCCCAGGAGAGCAGCAATTGGGCACTGAACGCCCAAAACAGGCAGTGTTTGGGCGTTCAAACGCCAGGATGGCAGGGAGGAGACAAAACTCATTTTTGTTCAAAATTTTTCATTCTAAATCTTGATTTTCATACTTCAATTCATGATTTCTTACATAAACATGTCAAGAACCCTGATTTCTAAATTCTATAATTTCTAAAAACTCTACCACTAAAAATATCAAATGTATTTTAATCCATAAGCACCAGGCATCTTTGCAAATTCAATCCAACTCTTTTCAAAATTTTCGGTTTTTTTTCACTACGTGTTGACCCTAATTCTTTAAATGACGCTATCCTGAGCAGGACACCTTAAGGCAAGCCATAATGGCCTCATCTGCGGCAGGCTCCTCCGGTTTTTTTTTTACGACGTGCTGCCCCTCGTTCTTTAAATGACACTATCCCGAGGATGACACCTAAAGGAGAGCCGTAATGGCCTCATCTTCGGCAGGCTCCTTCAGTTTTTTTTCTGGTTTTTTTTACATCGTGCTGACCCTCATTCTTTAAATGATGCTATCCCGAGGAGAACGCGTAGAGGCGAGCCGTAATGTCCTCATCTTCAGCAGCTCCTCCAGTTTTTTTTCATTTTTTTACGTCGTGCTGCCCCTCGTTCTTTAAATGAGACGTGCTGACCCTCGTCCTTTAAATGACGCTATCTCAAGGAGGACACCTAAAGGGGAGCCGTATTGGCCTCATGAGGACACCTAAAGGGGAGCCGTATTGGCCTCATGAGGACACCTAAAGGGGAGCCGTATTGGCCTCATGAGGACACCTAAAGGGGAGCCGTATTGGCCTCATGAGGACACCTAAAGGGGAGCCGTATTGGCCTCATGAGGACACCTAAAGGGGAGCCGTATTGGCCTCATGAGGACACCTAAAGGGGAGCCGTATTGGCCTCATGAGGACACCTAAAGGGGAGCCGTATTGGCCTCATGAGGACACCTAAAGGGGAGCCGTATTGGCCTCATGAGGACACCTAAAGGGGAGCCGTATTGGCCTCATGAGGACACCTAAAGGGGAGCCGTATTGGCCTCATGAGGACACCTAAAGGGGAGCCGTATTGGCCTCATGAGGACACCTAAAGGGGAGCCGTATTGGCCTCATGAGGACACCTAAAGGGGAGCCGTATTGGCCTCATGAGGACACCTAAAGGGGAGCCGTATTGGCCTCATGAGGACACCTAAAGGGGAGCCGTATTGGCCTCATGAGGACACCTAAAGGGGAGCCGTATTGGCCTCATGAGGACACCTAAAGGGGAGCCGTATTGGCCTCATGAGGACACCTAAAGGGGAGCCGTATTGGCCTCATGAGGACACCTAAAGGGGAGCCGTATTGGCCTCATGAGGACACCTAAAGGGGAGCCGTATTGGCCTCATGAGGACACCTAAAGGGGAGCCGTATTGGCCTCATGAGGACACCTAAAGGGGAGCCGTATTGGCCTCATGAGGACACCTAAAGGGGAGCCGTATTGGCCTCATGAGGACACCTAAAGGGGAGCCGTATTGGCCTCATGAGGACACCTAAAGGGGAGCCGTATTGGCCTCATGAGGACACCTAAAGGGGAGCCGTATTGGCCTCATGAGGACACCTAAAGGGGAGCCGTATTGGCCTCATGAGGACACCTAAAGGGGAGCCGTATTGGCCTCATGAGGACACCTAAAGGGGAGCCGTATTGGCCTCATGAGGACACCTAAAGGGGAGCCGTATTGGCCTCATGAGGACACCTAAAGGGGAGCCGTATTGGCCTCATGAGGACACCTAAAGGGGAGCCGTATTGGCCTCATGAGGACACCTAAAGGGGAGCCGTATTGGCCTCATGAGGACACCTAAAGGGGAGCCGTATTGGCCTCATGAGGACACCTAAAGGGGAGCCGTATTGGCCTCATGAGGACACCTAAAGGGGAGCCGTATTGGCCTCATGAGGACACCTAAAGGGGAGCCGTATTGGCCTCATGAGGACACCTAAAGGGGAGCCGTATTGGCCTCATGAGGACACCTAAAGGGGAGCCGTATTGGCCTCATGAGGACACCTAAAGGGGAGCCGTATTGGCCTCATGAGGACACCTAAAGGGGAGCCGTATTGGCCTCATGAGGACACCTAAAGGGGAGCCGTATTGGCCTCATGAGGACACCTAAAGGGGAGCCGTATTGGCCTCATGAGGACACCTAAAGGGGAGCCGTATTGGCCTCATGAGGACACCTAAAGGGGAGCCGTATTGGCCTCATGAGGACACCTAAAGGGGAGCCGTATTGGCCTCATGAGGACACCTAAAGGGGAGCCGTATTGGCCTCATGAGGACACCTAAAGGGGAGCCGTATTGGCCTCATGAGGACACCTAAAGGGGAGCCGTATTGGCCTCATGAGGACACCTAAAGGGGAGCCGTATTGGCCTCATGAGGACACCTAAAGGGGAGCCGTATTGGCCTCATGAGGACACCTAAAGGGGAGCCGTATTGGCCTCATGAGGACACCTAAAGGGGAGCCGTATTGGCCTCATGAGGACACCTAAAGGGGAGCCGTATTGGCCTCATGAGGACACCTAAAGGGGAGCCGTATTGGCCTCATGAGGACACCTAAAGGGGAGCCGTATTGGCCTCATGAGGACACCTAAAGGGGAGCCGTATTGGCCTCATGAGGACACCTAAAGGGGAGCCGTATTGGCCTCATGAGGACACCTAAAGGGGAGCCGTATTGGCCTCATGAGGACACCTAAAGGGGAGCCGTATTGGCCTCATGAGGACACCTAAAGGGGAGCCGTATTGGCCTCATGAGGACACCTAAAGGGGAGCCGTATTGGCCTCATGAGGACACCTAAAGGGGAGCCGTATTGGCCTCATGAGGACACCTAAAGGGGAGCCGTATTGGCCTCATGAGGACACCTAAAGGGGAGCCGTATTGGCCTCATGAGGACACCTAAAGGGGAGCCGTATTGGCCTCATGAGGACACCTAAAGGGGAGCCGTATTGGCCTCATGAGGACACCTAAAGGGGAGCCGTATTGGCCTCATGAGGACACCTAAAGGGGAGCCGTATTGGCCTCATGAGGACACCTAAAGGGGAGCCGTATTGGCCTCATGAGGACACCTAAAGGGGAGCCGTATTGGCCTCATGAGGACACCTAAAGGGGAGCCGTATTGGCCTCATGAGGACACCTAAAGGGGAGCCGTATTGGCCTCATGAGGACACCTAAAGGGGAGCCGTATTGGCCTCATGAGGACACCTAAAGGGGAGCCGTATTGGCCTCATGAGGACACCTAAAGGGGAGCCGTATTGGCCTCATGAGGACACCTAAAGGGGAGCCGTATTGGCCTCATGAGGACACCTAAAGGGGAGCCGTATTGGCCTCATGAGGACACCTAAAGGGGAGCCGTATTGGCCTCATGAGGACACCTAAAGGGGAGCCGTATTGGCCTCATGAGGACACCTAAAGGGGAGCCGTATTGGCCTCATGAGGACACCTAAAGGGGAGCCGTATTGGCCTCATGAGGACACCTAAAGGGGAGCCGTATTGGCCTCATGAGGACACCTAAAGGGGAGCCGTATTGGCCTCATGAGGACACCTAAAGGGGAGCCGTATTGGCCTCATGAGGACACCTAAAGGGGAGCCGTATTGGCCTCATGAGGACACCTAAAGGGGAGCCGTATTGGCCTCATGAGGACACCTAAAGGGGAGCCGTATTGGCCTCATGAGGACACCTAAAGGGGAGCCGTATTGGCCTCATGAGGACACCTAAAGGGGAGCCGTATTGGCCTCATGAGGACACCTAAAGGGGAGCCGTATTGGCCTCATGAGGACACCTAAAGGGGAGCCGTATTGGCCTCATGAGGACACCTAAAGGGGAGCCGTATTGGCCTCATGAGGACACCTAAAGGGGAGCCGTATTGGCCTCATGAGGACACCTAAAGGGGAGCCGTATTGGCCTCATGAGGACACCTAAAGGGGAGCCGTATTGGCCTCATGAGGACACCTAAAGGGGAGCCGTATTGGCCTCATGAGGACACCTAAAGGGGAGCCGTATTGGCCTCATGAGGACACCTAAAGGGGAGCCGTATTGGCCTCATGAGGACACCTAAAGGGGAGCCGTATTGGCCTCATGAGGACACCTAAAGGGGAGCCGTATTGGCCTCATGAGGACACCTAAAGGGGAGCCGTATTGGCCTCATGAGGACACCTAAAGGGGAGCCGTATTGGCCTCATGAGGACACCTAAAGGGGAGCCGTAATGGGAGGACACCTAAAGGCGAGCGGTAATGGCCTCATCTTCGGCAGGCTGCTATCCCGAGGAGGACATCTAAAGGTGAGCCGTAATGGCCTCATCTTCGGCAAGCTCCTCCGGTTTTTTTTTCCAGTTTTCTTTCACAACGTGCTGACCCTAATTCTTTAAATGACGCTATCCTGAGGAGGACACCTAAAGGCGAGCCGTAATGGCCTCATCTGCGGCAGGCTCCTCCGGTTTTTTTTCCCCTTTTTTTTTACATCTTGCTGACCCTCGTTCTTTAAATGACGTTATCCCGAGGAGGACCCCTAAAGGCGAACCGTAATGGCCTCATCTTCGGCAGGCTCCTCCGGTTTTTTTTCCCCTTTTTTTTTACATCTTGCTGACCCTCGTTCTTTAAATGACGTTATCCCGAGGAGGACCCCTAAAGGCGAACCGTAATGGCCTCATCTTCGGCAGTCTCCTCCGGGTTTTTTTTGTTGGTTTTTTTTTATGTTCTGCTGACCCTCGTCCTTTAATTGACGCTATCCCGAGGAGGACACCTAAAGGCGAACCGTAATGGCCTCATCTTCGGCAGGCTCCTCCGGTTTTTTTTCCCCTTTTTTTTTACATCTTGCTGACCCTCGTTCTTTAAATGACGCTATCTCGAGGAGAACACCTAAAGGGGAGCCGTAATGGCCTCTTCTTCGGCAGGCTCCTCCGGGTTTTTTTTGTTGGTTTTTTTTACGTCAGGCCTCTGGTTTTTTTTTCCAGTTGAAGAACACCTATAGGGGAGCCATAATGGCCTCATCTTCGGCAGGCTCCTCCGGGTTTTTTTTGTTGGTTTTTTTTACGTCGTGCCAACCATCGTTCTTTAAATGACGCTGTCCCGGGTTGGACACCTAAAGGCGAGCCGTAATGGCCTCTTCTTCGGCAGGCTCCTCCGGGTTTTTTTTGTTGGTTTTTTTTACGTCGTGCTGACCCTCGTTCTTTAAATGACGCTATCCCGAGGACACCTAAAGGCTAGACATAATGCCCACATCTTCAGCAGGCTCCTACGGTTTTCTTCCGATTTTTTTTACGACGTGCTGACCCTCGTTCTTTAAATGACGCTATCCCGAGGAGGACGCCTAGAGGCGAGCCGTAATGGCCTCATCTTCAGCAGGCTCCTCCGGTTTTTTTCGTTTTTTTTACGTCGTGCTGCCCCTCGTTCCTTAAATGACACTATCCCGAGGAGGACATCTAAAGGTGAGCCGTAATGGCCTCATCTTCGGCAGGCTCCTCCAGTTTTTTTTCCAGTTTTCTTTCTCTACGTGCTGACCCTAATTCTTTAAATGACGTTATCCTGAGGAGGACACCTAAAGGCGAGCCGTAATGGCCTCATCTGCGGCAGGCTCCTCCGGTTTTTTTTTTACTACGTGCTGACCCTTGCTCTTTAAATGACGCTATCCCGAGAAGAACACCTATAGGGGAGCCATAATGGCCTCATCTTCGGCAGGCTCTTCCGTTTTTTTTTTTATGTCGTGCCGACCATCGTTCTTTAAATGATGCTGTCCCGGGATGGACACCTAAAGGCGAGCGGTAATGGCCTCATCTTCGGCAGTCTCCTCCGGGTTTTTTTTGTTGGTTTTTTTTATGTTCTCCTGACCCTCGTCCTTTAATTGACGCTATCCCGAGGAGGACACCTAAATGCGAGCCGTAATGGCCTCATCTTCGGTAGGATCCTCCGGTTTTTTTCTGGTTTTTTTTACGTCATGCTGACCCTCGTTCTTTAAATGACGCTATCCCGAGGACACATAAAGGCTAGCCGTAATGGCCACATCTTCGGCAGGCTCCTACGGATTTCTTCCGATTTTTTTACGTCGTGCTGATCCTTGTTGTTTAAATGACGCTATCCCGAGGAGGACACCTAAAGGCGAGCTGTAATGGCCTCATCTTCAGCAGGCTCCTCCGGTTTTTTTTACGTCGTGCTGTCCTTCGTTCTTTAAATGACACTATCCCGAGGAGGACACCTAAAGGAGAGCCGTAATGGCCTCATCTGCGGTTTTTTTCCGTTTTTTTTTTCACTACGTGCTGACCCTAATTCTTTAAATGACGCTATCTTGAGGAGGACACCTAATGGCAAGCCGTAATGGCCTCATCTGCGGTAGGCTCCTCCGGTTTTTTTTTACTACGTGCTGACCCTCGCTCTTTAAATGACGCTATCGCGAGGAGGACACCTAAAGGCGAGCCGTAATGGCCTCATTTTTGGCAGGCTCTGGTTTTTTTTACCTTTTTTTACATCATGCTGACCCTCGTTCTTTAAATGACACTATCCTGAGGAGGACACCTAAAGGCAAGCCGTAATGACCTCATCTTCGGCAGGCTCCTCTGGTTTTTTTTTTTATGGTTTTTTTACGTCGTGCTGACCCTCGTTCTTTAAATGACGCTATCTCGAGGAGGACATCTAAGGGGGAGCCATAATGGCATCATCTTCGGTAGGCTCCTCCAGTGTTTTTCTACGTCGTGCAACCATCGTTCTTTAAATGACGCAGTCCCGGGAAGGACACCTAAAGGCGAGCCGTAACGGCCTCATCTTCGGCAGGCTCCTCCGGGTTTTTTTTGTTGCTTTTTTTCTTACGTTCTGCAGACCCTCGTCCTTTAATTGACTCTATCCCGAGGAGGACACCTAAAGGCGAGCCGTAGTGGCCTCATCTTCGGCAGGTTCCTCTGGTTTTTTTTTCCAGTTTTTTTTCACTACATGCTGACCCTAATTCTTTAAATGACGCTATCCTGAGGAGGACACCTAAAGGTGAGCCGTAATGGCCTCATCTGCGGCAGGCTCCTCCGGTTTTTTTTTTACTACGTGCTGACCCTTACTCTTTAAATGACGCTATCCCGAGAAGAACACCTATAGGGGAGCCATAATGGCCTCATCTTCGGCATGCTCTTCCGGTTTTTTTTTACGTCGTGCCGACCATCGTTCTTTAAATGATGCTGTCCCGGGATGGACACCTAAAGGCGAGCGGTAATGGCCTCATCTTCGGCAGTCTCCTCCGGGTTTTTTTTGTTGGTTTTCTTACGTTCTGCTGACCCTCATCCTTTAATTGATGCTATCCCGAGGAGGACACCTAAAAGCGAGCCGTAATGGCCTCATCTTCGTTAGGATCCTCCGGTTTTTTTCTGGTTTTTTTTACGTCAGGCTGACCCTCGTTCTTTAAATGATGCTATCCCGAGGACACCTAAAGGCTAGCCGTAATGGCCACATCTTCGGCAGGCTCCTACGGTTTTTTTTACGTCATGCTGCCCTTCGTTCTTTAAATGACACTATCCCGAGGAGGACACCTAGAGGAGAGCCGTAATGGCCTCATCTTCGGCAAGCTCCTCTGGCTTTTTTCCGGTTTTTTTTCACTACGTGCTGACCCTAATTCTTTAAATGACGCTATCTTGAGGAGGACACCAAAAGGCAAGCTGTAATGGCCTCATCTGCGGCAGGCTCCTCCGGTTTTTTTTTACTACGTGCTGACCCTCGCTCTTTAAATGACGCTATCCCGAGGAGGACACCTAAAGGCGAGCCGTAATGGCCTCATTTTCGGCAGGCTCCTTCGGTTTTTTTTACCTTTTTTTTACATCATGCTGACCCTCGTTCTTTAAATGACGCTATCCCGAGGAGGACACCTAAAGGCGAGCCGTAATGGCCTCTTCTTCTGTAGACTCCTCTGGTTTTTTTTTATGGTTTTATTTTACGTCGTGCTGACCCTCGTTCTTTAAATGACGCTATCTCGGGGAGGATATCTAAGGGGCAGCCGTAATGGCATCTCCGGGTTTTTTTTGTTGGTTTTTTTTTTTACGTTCTGCTGACCCTCGTCCTTTAATTGACTCTATCCCGAGGAGGACACCTAAAGGCGAGCCGTAGTGGCTCATCTTCGGCAGGCTCCTCTGGTTTTTTTTTCGGTTTTTTTACGTCGTGCTGACCCTCGTTCTTTAAATAATGCTATCCCGAGGAGACCTAAAGGCTAGCCGTAATGGCCACATCGTTGGCAATCTCCAACGGTTTTTATCCGATTTTTTTTACGACGTGTTGACCCTTGTTCTTTAAATGACGCTATCCCGAGGAGGACGCCTAGAGGCGACCCGTAATGGCCTCATTTTCGGCAGGCTCCTCCGGTTTTTTTTCCCTTTTTTTTACATCATGCTGACCCTCGTTCTTTAAATGATGCTATCCCGAGGAGGACACCTAAAGGCGAGCTGTAATGGCCTCATCTTAGGCAGGCTCCTCTGGTTTTTTTTTATGGTTTTTTTTACGTCGTGCTGACCCTCGTTCTTTAAATGACGCTACCTCGAGGAGGACACCTAAAGGGGAGCCGTATTGGCCTCATCTTCGGCAGGCTCCTCCGGTGTTTTTTTACGTCGTGCGACCATCGTTCTTTAAATGACGCTGTCCCGGGAAGGACACCTAAAGGAGAGCCGTAACGGCCTCATCTTCGGCAGGCTCCTCTGGGTTTTTTTTGTTGATTTTTTTTTACGTTCTGCTGACCCTCGTCCTTTAATTGACTCTATCCCAAGGAGGACACCTAAAGGCGAGCCGTAGTGGCCTCATCTTCGGCAGGCTCCTCTGATTTTTTTTCGGTTTTTTTTACGTCGTGTTGACCCTCGTTCTTTAAATAATGCTATCCCGAGGACACCTAAAGGCTAGCCGTAATGGCCACATCGTTGGCAATCTCCTACGTGCTGACCTTTATTCTTTAAATGACGCTATCCCGAGGAGGACGCCTAGAGGCGACCCATAATGGCCTCATCTTCAGCAGACTCCTCCACTTTTTTTTTCGTTTTTTTTTACGTCGTGCTGCCCCTCGTTCTTTAAATGACACTATCCCGAGGAGGACATCTAAAGGTGAGCCGTAATGGCCTCATCTTCGGCAGGCTCCTCCGGTTTTTTTCCGGTTTTTTTCACTACGTGCTGACCCTAATTCTTTAAATGACGCTATCCTGAGGAGGACACCTAAAGGCAAGCCGTAAGCCGTAATGGTGCGGCAGGCTCCTCCGGTTTTTTTTTACGACGTGCTGACCCTCGTTCTTGAAATTACGCTATCCCGAGGAGGACACCTAACACCTAACCGTAATGGCCTCATCTTCAGCAGGCTCCTCCGGTTTTTTTTACGTCGTGCTGCCCCTCGTTCTTTAAATGACACTATCCCGAGGATGACACCTAAAGGAGAGCCGTAATGGCCTCATCTTCGGCAGGCTCCTTCAGTTTTTTTTCTGGTTTTTTTTATATCGTGCTGACCCTCATTCTTTAAATGATGCTATCCCGAGGAGGACGCCTAGAGGCGAGCCGTAATGTCCTCATTTTTGGCAGGCTCCTCTGGTTTTTTTTTATGGTTTTTTTTACGTCGTGCTGACCCTCGTTCTTTAAATGACGCTATCTCGAGGAGGACACCTAAATGGGAGCCGTAATGGCCTCATCTTCGGCAGGCTCCTCCAGTTTTTTTTTTACATCGTGCCGACCATCGTTCTTTAAATGACGCTGTCCCAGGATGGACACCTAAAGGCGAGCCGTAATAGCCTCATCTTCGGC
>NW_015496063.1:71853-78880 GCF_000816755.2 Arachis ipaensis
CATCTTCGGCAGGCTCCTCCGGTTTTTTTCTGGTTTATTTTACGTCGTGCTCACCTTCGTTCTTTAAATGACGCTATACCGAGTACACCTAAAGGCTAGCCATAATGCCCACATCTTCAGCAGGCTCCTATGGTTTTCTTCCGATTTTTTTTACGACGTGCTGACCCTCGTTCTTTAAATGACGCTATCCCGAGGTTGACATCTAAAGGCGAGCCGTAATCGCCTCATCTTCAACAGGCTCCTCCAGTTTTTTTCACGTCGTGCTGCCGCTCGTTCTTTAAATGACACTATCCCGAGGAGGAAACCTAAAGGAGAGCTGTAATGGCCTCATCTTCGGAAGGCTCCTCCGGTTTTTTTCCGGTTTTTTTCCACTACGTGCTGACACTAATTCTTTAAATGACGCTATCCTGAGGAGAACACCTAAAGGCAAGCCGTAATGGCCTCATCTGTGGCAAGTGATGACAAGTCATCTTAGCCTAGTTTCACTAGCCTTTTTCTTTGTTTTTATTAGGTTTTATGTACTTTCTTGCATTCTAAGAAAGTAATTTGGATTAAAAATGCATGACTTCTTTGAATCAATTAACCACCATGTAATTGATGTTAAATCATGAGGTTTAAGCTAAATTTAATTGAATTTTAATGATTTATAAACCTTGTGAATTTAGTGATACTTTGATTNNNGAGGAGGACGCCTAGAGGCGAGCCGTAATGGCCTCATCTTCACCAAGCTCCTCCAATTTTTTTTCGGTTTTTTTTCACTACGTGCTGAACCTAATTCTTTAAATGACGCTATCCCGAGGAGGACACCTAAAGGCGAGCCGTAATGGCCTCATTTTCGGCAGGCTCCTCCGGTTTTTTTTCCCTTTTTTTACATCATGCTGACCCTCGTTCTTTAAATGACGCTATCCCGAGGAGGACACCTAAAGGCGAGCTGTAATGGCCTCATCTTCGGCAGGCTCCTCTGGTTTTTTTTATGGTTTTTTTTACGTCGTGCTGACCCTCGTTCTTTAAATGACGCTATCTCGAGGAGGACACCTAAAGGGGAGCCGTATTGGCCTCATCTTCGGCAGGCTCCTCCGGTGTTTTTTTACGTCGTGCGACCATCGTTCTTTAAATGACGCTGTCCCGGGATGGACACCTAAAGGCGAGCCGTAATGGCCTCATCTTCAGCAGATTCCTTCGGGTTTTTTTTGTTGGATTTTTTTTACGTTCTGCTGACCCTCGTCCTTTAATTGACGCTATCCCGAGGAGGACATCTAAAGGTGAGCCGTAATTGCCTCATCTTCGGCAGGCTCCTCCGATTTTTTTTACGTCGTGCTGCCCCTCGTTCTTTAAATGACACTGTCCCGAGGAGGACACCTAACGGAGAGTCGTAATGGCCTCATCTTCGGCAGGCTCCTCCAGTTTTTTTCCGGTTTTTTTTTACTACGTGCTGACCCTAATTCTTTAAAAGACGCTATCCTAAGGAGGACACCTAAAGGCAAGCCGTAATGGCCTCATCTGTGGCAGGCTCCTCAAGTTTTTTTTTACTACGTGCTGACCCTCGCTCTTTAAATGACGCTATACCGAGCAGGACATCTAAAGGTGAGCCGTAATGGCCTCATCTGTGGCAGGCTCCTCAAGTTTTTTTTTACTACGTGCTGACCCTCGCTCTTTAAATGACGCTATCCCGAGGAGGACACCTAAAGGCGAGTCGTAGTGGCCTCATCTTCGGCAGGCTCCTCTGGCTTTTTTTTTCGGTTTTTTTTACGTCGTGCTGACCCTCGGTCTTTAAATAACGCTATCCCGAGGACACCTAAAGGCTAGCCGTAATGGCCACATCGTTGGCAATCTCCAACGGTTTTTATCTGATTTATTTTTACGACGTGCTGACCCTTGTTCTCTAAATGACGCTATCCCGAGGAGGACGCCTAGAGGCGACCCGTAATGGCCTCATCTTCAGCAGGCTCCTTCGCTTTTTTTTTCGTTTTTTTTACGTCGTGCTGCCCCTCGTTCTTTAAATGACACTATCCCGAGGAGGACATCTAAAGGTGAGCCGTAATGGCCTCATCTTCGGCAGGCTCCTCTGGTTTTTTCCAGTTTTTTTTCACTACGTGCTGACCCTAATTCTTTAAATGACGCTATCCTGAGGAGGACACCTTAAGGCAAGCCATAATGGCCTCATCTGCGGCAAGCTCCTCCGGTTTTTTTTTACGACGTGCTGACCCTCGTTCTTTAAATGACGCTATCCCGAGGAGGGCACCTAAATGCGAGCCGTAATGGCCTCATCCTCAGCAGGCTCCTCCGGTTTTTTTTATGTCGTGCTGCCCCACGTTCTTTAAATGACACTACCCCGAGGATGACACCTAAAGGTGAGCCGTAATGGCCTCATCTTCGGCAGGCTCCTTCAGTTTTTTTCTGGTTATTTTTATATCGTGTTGACGCTCATTCTTTAAATGATGCTATCCCGAGGAGGACGCCTAGAGGCGAGCCGTAATGGCCTCATCTTCGGCAGGCTCCTCCGATTTTTTTTTGGTTTTTTTCACTACGTGCTGAACCTAATTCTTTAAATGACGCTATCCCGAGGAGGACACCTAAAGGCGAGCCGTAATAGCCTCATTTTCGGCAGGCTCCTCTGGTTTTTTTTATGGTTTTTATTACGTCGTGCTGACCCTCGTTCTTTAAATGACGCTATCTCGAGGAGGACACCTAAAGGGGAGCCGTAATGGCCTCATCTTTGGCAGGCTCCACCGGTGTTTTTTTACGTCGTGCCGACCATCGTTCTTTAAATGACGCTGTCCCGGGATGGACACCTAAAGGCGAGCGGTAATGGCCTCATCTTCGGCAGGCTCCTCCGGGGTTTTTTTGTTGGTTTTTTTTTACGTCCTGCTGACCCTCGTTCTTTAATTGACGCTACCCCGAGGAGGAAACCTAAAGGCGAGCCGTAATGGCCTCATCTTCGGCAGGCTCCTCCGGGGTTTTTTTGTTGGTTTTTTTTTACGTCCTGCTGACCCTCGTTCTTTAATTGACGCTACCCCGAGGAGGAAACCTAAAGGCGAGCCGTAATGGCCTCATCTTCGGCAGGCTCCTCCGGGGTTTTTTTGTTGGTTTTTTTTTACGTCCTGCTGACCCTCGTTCTTTAATTGACGCTACCCCGAGGAGGAAACCTAAAGGCGAGCCGTAATGGCCTCATCTTCGGCAGGCTCCTCCGGGGTTTTTTTGTTGGTTTTTTTTTACGTCCTGCTGACCCTCGTTCTTTAATTGACGCTACCCCGAGGAGGAAACCTAAAGGCGAGCCGTAATGGCCTCATCTTCGGCAGGCTCCTCCGGGGTTTTTTTGTTGGTTTTTTTTTACGTCCTGCTGACCCTCGTTCTTTAATTGACGCTACCCCGAGGAGGAAACCTAAAGGCGAGCCGTAATGGCCTCATCTTCGGCAGGCTCCTCCGGGGTTTTTTTGTTGGTTTTTTTTTACGTCCTGCTGACCCTCGTTCTTTAATTGACGCTACCCCGAGGAGGAAACCTAAAGGCGAGCCGTAATGGCCTCATCTTCGGCAGGCTCCTCCGGGGTTTTTTTGTTGGTTTTTTTTTACGTCCTGCTGACCCTCGTTCTTTAATTGACGCTACCCCGAGGAGGAAACCTAAAGGCGAGCCGTAATGGCCTCATCTTCGGCAGGCTCCTCCGGGGTTTTTTTGTTGGTTTTTTTTTACGTTCTGCTGATCCTCGTCCTTTAATTGACGCTATCACGAGGAGGACACCTAAAGGCGAGCCGTAATGGCCCCATCTTCGGCAGGCTCCTCCGGTTTTTTTCTGGTTTATTTTACGTCGTGCTCACCTTCGTTCTTTAAATGACGCTATACCGAGTACACCTAAAGGCTAGCCATAATGCCCACATCTTCAGCAGGCTCCTATGGTTTTCTTCCGATTTTTTTTACGACGTGCTGACCCTCGTTCTTTAAATGACGCTATCCCGAGGTTGACATCTAAAGGCGAGCCGTAATGGCCTCATCTTCAACAGGCTCCTCCAGTTTTTTTCACGTCGTGCTGCCGCTCGTTCTTTAAATGACACTATCCCGAGGAGGAAACCTAAAGGAGAGCTGTAATGGCCTCATCTTCGGAAGGCTCCTCCGGTTTTTTTCCGGTTTTTTTCACTACGTGCTGACACTAATTCTTTAAATGACGCTATCCTGAGGAGAACACCTAAAGGCAAGCCGTAATGGCCTCATCTGTGGCAGGCTCCTCCTTTTTTCTTTTTACTACGTGCTGACCCTCGTTCTTTAAATGACGCTATCCCGAGGAGGACACCTAAAGGCGAGCCGTAAAGGCCTCATTTTCGGCAGGCTCCTCCGGTTTTTTTTCCCTTTTTTTTACATCATGCTGACCCTCGTTCTTTAAATGACGCTATCCCGAGGAGGACACCTAAAGGCGAGCCATAATGGCCTCATCTTCGGCAGGCTCCTCTGGTTTTTTTATGGTCTTTTTTACGTCGTGCTGACCCTCGTTCTTTAAATGACGCTATTCTGAGGAGGACACCTAAAGGGGAGCCGTAATGGCCTCATCTTCGGCAGGCCCCTCCGATTTTTTTTACGTCGTGCCGACCATCATTCTTTAAATGACGCTGTCCCGGGATGGACACCTAAAGGCGAGCCGTAATGGCCTCGTCTTCGGCTGGCTCCTTCGGGTTTTTTTTTCGGTTTTTTTTTTACGTTCTGTTGAACCTCGTCATTTAAATGACGCTATCCCGAGGACACCTAAAGGCTAGCCGTAATGGCCACATCTTCGGCAGGCTCCTACGGTTTTCTTCTGATTTTTTTTACGTCGTGCTGACCCTCGTTCTTTAAATGACGCTATCCCGAGGAGGACGCCTAGAGGCGAGCCGTAATGGCCTCATCTTCAGCAGGCTCCTCCGGTTTTTTTCGTTTTTTTTTATGTCGTGCTGCCCCTCGTTCTTTAAATGATACTATCCCGAGGAGGACATCTAAAAGTGAGCCGTAATGGCCTCATCTTCGGCAGGCTCCTCCAGTTTGTTTCCAGTTTTTTTCACTACTTGCTGACCCTAATTCTTTAAATGACGCTATCCTGTGGAGGACACCTAAAGGCGAGCCGTAATAGCCTCATCTGCGGCAGGCTCCTCCGGTTTTTTTTTTACTACGTGCTGACCCTCGCTCTTTAAATGACACTATCCCGAGAAGAACACCTATAGGGGAGCCGTAATGGCCTCATCTTTGGCAGGCTCCTCCGGTTTTTTCTTTACTACATGCTGACCCTCGCTCTTTAAATGATGCTATCCCAAGGAGGACACTTAAAGGCGAGCCTGACCCTCGTTCTTTAAATGACGCTATCCCGAGGAGGACACCTAAAGGCGAGCCGTAATGGCCTCATCTACGGCAGGCTCCTCCGGTTTTTTCTTTACTACATGCTGACCCTCGCTCTTTAAATGATGCTATCCCAAGGAGGACACTTAAAGGCGAGCCTGACCCTCGTTCTTTAAATGACGCTATCCCGAGGAGGACACCTAAAGGCGAGCCGTAATGGCCTCATCTACGGCAGGCTCCTCCGGTTTTTTCTTTACTACATGCTGACCCTCGCTCTTTAAATGATGCTATCCCAAGGAGGACACTTAAAGGCGAGCCTGACCCTCGTTCTTTAAATGACGCTATCCCGAGGAGGACACCTAAAGGCGAGCCGTAATGGCCTCATCTACGGCAGGCTCCTCCGGTTTTTTCTTTACTACATGCTGACCCTCGCTCTTTAAATGATGCTATCCCAAGGAGGACACTTAAAGGCGAGCCTGACCCTCGTTCTTTAAATGACGCTATCCCGAGGAGGACACCTAAAGGCGAGCCGTAATGGCCTCATCTACGGCAGGCTCCTCCGGTTTTTTCTTTACTACATGCTGACCCTCGCTCTTTAAATGATGCTATCCCAAGGAGGACACTTAAAGGCGAGCCTGACCCTCGTTCTTTAAATGACGCTATCCCGAGGAGGACACCTAAAGGCGAGCCGTAATGGCCTCATCTACGGCAGGCTCCTCCGGTTTTTTCTTTACTACATGCTGACCCTCGCTCTTTAAATGATGCTATCCCAAGGAGGACACTTAAAGGCGAGCCTGACCCTCGTTCTTTAAATGACGCTATCCCGAGGAGGACACCTAAAGGCGAGCCGTAATGGCCTCATCTACGGCAGGCTCCTCCGGTTTTTTCTTTACTACATGCTGACCCTCGCTCTTTAAATGATGCTATCCCAAGGAGGACACTTAAAGGCGAGCCTGACCCTCGTTCTTTAAATGACGCTATCCCGAGGAGGACACCTAAAGGCGAGCCGTAATGGCCTCATCTACGGCAGGCTCCTCCGGTTTTTTCTTTACTACATGCTGACCCTCGCTCTTTAAATGATGCTATCCCAAGGAGGACACTTAAAGGCGAGCCTGACCCTCGTTCTTTAAATGACGCTATCCCGAGGAGGACACCTAAAGGCGAGCCGTAATGGCCTCATCTACGGCAGGCTCCTCCGGTTTTTTCTTTACTACATGCTGACCCTCGCTCTTTAAATGATGCTATCCCAAGGAGGACACTTAAAGGCGAGCCTGACCCTCGTTCTTTAAATGACGCTATCCCGAGGAGGACACCTAAAGGCGAGCCGTAATGGCCTCATCTTCGGCAGGCTCCTCCGGTTTTTTTTTTACTACGTGCTGACCCTCGCTCTTTAAATGACGCTATCCCGAGGAGGACACCTAAAGGCGAGCCGTAATGGCCTCATCTTTGGCAGGCTCCTCCGGTTTTTTCTTTACTACATGCTGACCCTCGCTCTTTAAATGATGCTATCCCAAGGAGGACACTTAAAGGCGAGCCGTAATGGCCTCATATTCAGCAGGCTCCTCGTATTTTTTTTACGTCGTACTGCCCCTCGTTCTTTAAATGAGACTATCCCGAGGAGGACACCTAAAGGAGAGCCGTAATGGCCTCATCTTCGGCAGGCTCCTCCATTTTTTTTCCGGTTTTTTTTTTATGTCGTGCTGACTCTCGTTCTTTAAATGACGCTATCCCGAA
>NW_015496063.1:78896-81464 GCF_000816755.2 Arachis ipaensis
GGGGAGCCGTAATGGCCTCATCTTCAGCAGGCTCCTCTGGTTTTTTTTTCGTTTTTTTTTTTACGTCGTGCTGACCCTCGTTCTTTAAATGACGCTATCTCGAGGAGGATACCTAAACGGGAGCCGTAATAGCCTCATCTTCGGCAGGCTCCTCTAGTTTTTTTTTTACATCGTGCTGACCCTCGTTCTTTAAATGACGCTATCTCGAGGAGGATACCTAAACGGGAGCCGTAATAGCCTCATCTTCGGCAGGCTCCTCTAGTTTTTTTTTTACATCGTGCTGACCCTCGTTCTTTAAATGACGCTATCTCGAGGAGGATACCTAAACGGGAGCCGTAATAGCCTCATCTTCGGCAGGCTCCTCTAGTTTTTTTTTTACATCGTGCTGACCCTCGTTCTTTAAATGACGCTATCTCGAGGAGGATACCTAAACGGGAGCCGTAATAGCCTCATCTTCGGCAGGCTCCTCTAGTTTTTTTTTTACATCGTGCTGACCCTCGTTCTTTAAATGACGCTATCTCGAGGAGGATACCTAAACGGGAGCCGTAATAGCCTCATCTTCGGCAGGCTCCTCTAGTTTTTTTTTTACATCGTGCTGACCCTCGTTCTTTAAATGACGCTATCTCGAGGAGGATACCTAAACGGGAGCCGTAATAGCCTCATCTTCGGCAGGCTCCTCTAGTTTTTTTTTTACATCGTGCTGACCCTCGTTCTTTAAATGACGCTATCTCGAGGAGGATACCTAAACGGGAGCCGTAATAGCCTCATCTTCGGCAGGCTCCTCTAGTTTTTTTTTTACATCGTGCTGACCCTCGTTCTTTAAATGACGCTATCTCGAGGAGGATACCTAAACGGGAGCCGTAATAGCCTCATCTTCGGCAGGCTCCTCTAGTTTTTTTTTTACATCGTGCTGACCCTCGTTCTTTAAATGACGCTATCTCGAGGAGGATACCTAAACGGGAGCCGTAATAGCCTCATCTTCGGCAGGCTCCTCTAGTTTTTTTTTTACATCGTGCTGACCCTCGTTCTTTAAATGACGCTATCTCGAGGAGGATACCTAAACGGGAGCCGTAATAGCCTCATCTTCGGCAGGCTCCTCTAGTTTTTTTTTTACATCGTGCTGACCCTCGTTCTTTAAATGACGCTATCTCGAGGAGGATACCTAAACGGGAGCCGTAATAGCCTCATCTTCGGCAGGCTCCTCTAGTTTTTTTTTTACATCGTGCTGACCCTCGTTCTTTAAATGACGCTATCTCGAGGAGGATACCTAAACGGGAGCCGTAATAGCCTCATCTTCGGCAGGCTCCTCTAGTTTTTTTTTTACATCGTGCTGACCCTCGTTCTTTAAATGACGCTATCTCGAGGAGGATACCTAAACGGGAGCCGTAATAGCCTCATCTTCGGCAGGCTCCTCTAGTTTTTTTTTTACATCGTGCTGACCCTCGTTCTTTAAATGACGCTATCTCGAGGAGGATACCTAAACGGGAGCCGTAATAGCCTCATCTTCGGCAGGCTCCTCCGGTTTTTTTCCCTTTTTTTTACGTCATGCTGACCCTCGTTCTTTAAATGACGCTATCCCGAGGAGGACCCCTAAAGGTGAGCCGTAATAGCCTCATCTTCGGCAGGCTCCTCTGGTTTTTTTTATGATTTTTTTTACGTCGTGCTGACCCTCGTTCTTTAAATGACGCTATCTTGAGGAGGATACTTAAAGGGGAGCCGTAATGGCCTCATCTTCGGCAGGCTCCTCCGTTTTTTTTACGTCGTGCCAACCATTGTTCTTTAAATGATGCTGTTCCGGGATGGACACCTAAAGGCGAGCCGTAATGGCCTCATCTTCGGCAGGCAAGGCTATCCCGAGGAGGACACCTAAAGGCGAGCCGTAATGGCCTCATTTTCGGCAGGCTCCTCTGGTTTTTTTCCCTTTTTTTACATCATGCTGACCCTCATTCTTTAAATGACGCTATCCCGAGGAGGACACCTAAAGGTGAGCCGTAATGGCCTCATCTTCGGCATCATATTCAGTAGGCACCTCCTATTTTTTTTACGTCGTGCTGCCTCTCGTTCTTTAAATGAGACTATCCCAAGGAGGACACCTAAAGGAGAGCCGTAATGGCATCATCTTCGGCAGGCTCCTCTAGTTTTTTTTACATCGTGCTGACCCTCGTTCTTTAAATGACGCTATCCTGAGGACACCTAAACGCTAGTCGTAATGGCCACGTCTTCGGCAATCTCCTACGGTTTTTTTCCGATTTTTTTTACGACGTGTTGACCCTCGTTCTTTAAATGACGCTATCCCGAGGAGGACGCCTAGAGGCGAGCCGTAATGGCCTCATCTTCAGCAGGCTCCTCCATTTTTTTTTTCGTTTGTTTTACGTCGTGCTGACCCTCATTCTTTAAATGACGCTATCTTGAGGAGGACACTTAAAGGGGAGCCGTAATGGCCTCATCTTCGGCAGGCTCCTCCGTTTTTTTTACGTCGTGCCGACCGTCGTTCTTTAAATGACGATGTCCCGGGATGGACACCTAAAGGCGAGCCTTATGGGCCTCATCTTCGGCAGGCTCCTCCGT
>NW_015496063.1:81509-86092 GCF_000816755.2 Arachis ipaensis
GCGAGCCGTAATGGCTTCATCTTCGGCAGGCTCCTCTGGTTTTTTTTTACATCGTGCTGACTCTCGTTCTTTAAATGACGCTATCTTGAGGAGGACACTTAAAGGGGAGCCGTAATGGCCTCATCTTCGGCAGGCTCCTCCGTTTTTTTTACGTCGTGCTGACCGTCGTTCTTTAAATGACGATGTCCCGGGATGGACACCTAAAGGCGAGCCGTAATGGCCTCATCTACGGCAGGCTCCTCCGGTTTTTTTACGTCGTGCTGACCGTCGTTCTTTAAATGACGATGTCCCGGGATGGACACCTAAAGGCGAGCCGTAATGGCCTCATCTACGGCAGGCTCCTCCGGTTTTTTTTTACGTCGGGCCGACCATCGTTCTTTAAATGACGCTGTCCCGGGATGGACACCTAAAGGCGAGCTGTAATGGCCTCATCTTCGGCAGGCTCCTCCGGGTTTTTTTTGTTGGTTTTTTTTTACGTTCTGCTGACCCTCGTCCTTTAATTGACGCTATTCCGAGGAGGGCACCTAAAGGCGAGCCGTAATGGCCTCATATTCAGTAGGCACCTCCTATTTTTTTTACGTCGTGCTGCCTCCCGTTCTTTAAATGAGACTATCCCAAGGAGGACACCTAAAGGAAAGCCGTAATGGCATCATCTTCGGCAGGCTCCTCTAGTTTTTTTTTACATCGTGCTGACCCTCGTTCTTTAAATGACGCTATCTTGAGGACACCTAAACGCTAGTCGTAATGGCCACGTCTTCGACAATCTCCTACGGTTTTTTTCCGATTTTTTTTTACGACGTGTTGACCATCGTTCTTTAAATGACGCTATCTCGAGGAGGACGCCTAGAGGCGAGCCGTAATGGCATCATCTTCAGTAGGCTCCTCCGGTTTTTTTTTTCCGTTTGTTTTACGTCGTGCTGACCCTCATTCTTTAAATGACGCTATCTTGAGGAGGACACTTAAAGGGGAGCCGTAATGGCCTCATCTTCGGCAGGCTCATCCGTTTTTTTTACGTCGTGCCGACCGTCGTTCTTTAAATGACGATGTCCCGGGATGGACACCTAAAGGCGAGCCTTATGGCCTCATCTACGGCAGGCTCCTCCGGTTTTTTTTTACGTCGTGCCGACCATCGTTCTTTAAATGACGCTGTCCCGGGATGGACACCTAAAGGGGAGCTGTAATGGCCTCATCTTCGACAGGCTCCTCCGGGTTTTTTTTGTTGGTTTTTTTTACGTTCTGCTGACCCTCGTCCTTTAATTGACGCTATCCCGAAGAGGACACCTAAAGGCGAGCCGTAATGGCCTCATCTACGGCAGGCTTCTCTGGTTTTTTTTTACTACGTGCTGACCCTCGCTCTTTAAATAACGCTATCCCGAGGAGGAAACCTAAAGGCGAGCCGTAATGGCCTCATTTTCGGCAGGCTCCTCCGGTTTTTTTCCCTTTTTTTTACATCATGCTGACCCTCGTTCTTTAAATGACGCAATCCCGAGGAGGACCCCTAAAGGCGAGCCGTAATGGCCTCATCTTCGGCAGGCTCCTCTGGTTTTTTTTTATGGTTTTTTTTACGTCGTGCTGACCCTCGTTCTTTAAATGACGCTATCTTGAGGAGGACACTTAAAGGGGAGCCGTAATGGCCTCATCTTCGGCAGGCTCCTCTAGTTTTTTTTTTACATCGTGCTGACTCTCGTTCTTTAAATGACGCTATCTTGAGGAGGACACTTAAAGGGGAGCCGTAATGGCCTCATCTTCGGCAGGCTCCTCTAGTTTTTTTTTTACATCGTGCTGACTCTCGTTCTTTAAATGACGCTATCTTGAGGAGGACACTTAAAGGGGAGCCGTAATGGCCTCATCTTCGGCAGGCTCCTCTAGTTTTTTTTTTACATCGTGCTGACTCTCGTTCTTTAAATGACGCTATCTTGAGGAGGACACTTAAAGGGGAGCCGTAATGGCCTCATCTTCGGCAGGCTCCTCTAGTTTTTTTTTTACATCGTGCTGACTCTCGTTCTTTAAATGACGCTATCTTGAGGAGGACACTTAAAGGGGAGCCGTAATGGCCTCATCTTCGGCAGGCTCCTCTAGTTTTTTTTTTACATCGTGCTGACCCTCGTTCTTTAAATGACGTTATCCCGAGGACACCTAAACGCTAGCCCTAATGGCCACGTCTTCGGCAATCTCCTACGTTTTTTTCCGATTTTTTTTACGACGTGTTGACCCTCGTTCTTTAAATGACGCTATCCCGAGGAGGACGCCTAGAGGCGAGCCGTAAAGGACTCATCTTCAGCAGGCTCCTCCGGTTTTTTTTTCGTTTTTTTTATGTCGTGCTGACCCTCGTTCTTGAAATGACGCTATCTCGAGGAGGACACCTAAACGTGAGACGTAATGGCCTCATCTTTGGCAGGCTCCTCCGGTTTTCTTCTGGTTTTTTTCACTACGTGCTGACCCTAATTCTTTAAATGACGCTATCCTGAGGAGGACACCTAAAGGCGAGCCATAATGGCCTCATCTACGGCAGGCTTCTCTGTTTTCTTTTTTACTACGTGCTGACCCTCGCTCTTTAAATAACGCTATCCCGAGGAGGACACCTAAAGGCGAGCCGTAATTGCCTCATCTTCGGCAGGCTCCTCTAGTTTTTTTTTACATCGTACTGACCCTCGTTCTTTAAATGACGCTATCCCGAGGACACCTAAACGCTAGTCGTAATGGCCACGTCTTCGGCAATCTCCTACGGTTTTTTTCCGATTTTTTTTTACGACGTGTTGACCCTCGTTCATTAAATGACGCTATCCCGAGGAGGACGCCTAGAGGCGAGCCGTAATGGCCTCATCTTCAGCAGGCTCCTCCGGTTTTTTTTCGTTTGTTTTACGACACCTAAAGGCGAGCCGTAGTGGCCTCATCTACGGCAGGCTCCTAAGGTTTTTTTTACGTCGTGCCGACCATCGTTCTTTAAATGACGCTGTCCCGGGATGGACACCTAAAGGCGAGCTGTAATGGCCTCATCTGCGGCATGCTGACCCTCGTTCTTTAAATGACGCTATCCCAAGGAGGACACCTAAAGGCGAGCCGTAATGGCCTCATATTCAGCAGGCTCTTCCTATTTTTTTTACGTCGTGCTGCCCCTCGTTATATAAATGAGACTATCCCTAGGAGGACACCTAAAGGAGAGCCGTAATGGCCTCATCTTCGGCAGGCTCCTCTAGTTTTTTTTTTACATCGTGCTGACCCTCGTTCTTTAAATGACGATATCCCGAGGACACCTAAACGCTAGCCCTAATGGCCACGTCTTCGGCAATCTCCTACGTTTTTTTCCGATTTTTTTTTACGACGTGTTGACCCTCGTTCTTTAAATGACGCTATCCCGAGGAGGACGCCTAGAGGCGAGCCATAATGGCCTCATCTTCAGCAGGCTCCTCCGGTTTTTTTTCGTTTGTTTTACGTCGTGCTGACCCTCGTTCTTTAAATGACGCTATCTTGAGGAGGACACTTAAAGGGGAGCCGTAATGGCCTCATCTTCGGCAGGCTCCTCCGTTTTTTTTACGTCGTGCCGACCGTCGTTCTTTAAATGACGATATCCCGGGATGGACACCTAAAGGCGAGCCGTAGTGGCCTCATCTACGGCAGGCTCCTAAGGTTTTTTTTACGTCGTGCCGACCATCGTTCTTTAAATGACGCTGTCCCGGGATGGACACCTAAAGGCGAGCTGTAATGGCCTCATCTTCGGCAGGCTCTTCCGGGTTTTTTTTGTTGGTTTTTTTTACGTTCTGCTGACCCTCGTCCTTTAATTGACGCTATCCCAAGGAGGACACCTAAAGGCGAGCCGTAATGCCCTCATCTTCGGTAGGCTCCTCCGATTTTTTTCCGATTTATTTTACGTTGTGCTGACCCTCGTTTTTTAAATGACGCTATCCCGAGGACACATAAAGGCTAGCCGTAATGGCCACATCTTCGGCAGGCTCCTACGGTTTCATTTCAATTTTTTTTACGACGTGCTGACCCTCGTTCTTTAAATGACGCTATCCCAAGGAGGACACCTAAAGGCGAGCCGTAATGGCCTCATATTCAGCAGGCTCTTCCTATTTTTTTTACGTCGTGCTGCCCCTCGTTATTTAAATGAGACTATCCCTAGGAGGACACCTAAAGGAGAGCCGTAATGGCCTCATCTTCGGCAGGCTCCTCTAGTTTTTTTTTACATCGTGCTGACCCTCGTTCTTTAAATGACGTTATCCCGAGGACACCTAAACGCTAGCCCTAATGGCCACGTCTTCGGCAATCTCCTACGTTTTTTTCCGATTTTTTTTACGACGTGTTGCCCCTCGTTCTTTAAATGACGCTATCCCGAGGAGGACGCCTAGAGGCGAGCCGTAATGGACTCATCTTCAGCAGGCTCCTCCGGTTTTTTTTCGTTTTTTTTATGTCGTGCTGACCCTCGTTCTTTAAATGACGCTATCTCGAGGAGGACACCTAAACGTGAGACGTAATGGCCTCATCTTTGGCAGGCTCCTCCAGTTTTCTTCTGGTTTTTTTCACTACGTGCTGACCCTAATTCTTTAAATGACGCTATCCTGAGGAGGACACCTAAAGGCGAG
>NW_015496063.1:88519-92040 GCF_000816755.2 Arachis ipaensis
TACGGTTTCATTTCAATTTTTTTTACGACGTGCTGACCCTCGTTCTTTAAATGACGCTATCCCGAGGAGGACACCTAAAGGAGAGCCGTAATGGCCTCATCTTTGGCAGGCTCCTCTAGTTTTTTTTTACATCGTGCTGACCCTCGTTCTTTAAATGACGCTATCCTGAGGACACCTAAACGTTAGCCGTAATGGCCACGTCTTCGGCAATCTCCTACGATTTTTTTCCGATTTTTTTTTACGACGTGCTGACCCTCGTTCTTTAAATGACGCTATCCTGATGAGGACGCCTAGAGGCGAGCCGTAATGGCCTCATCTTCAGCAGGCTCCTCTGGTTTTTTCTAAAGGCTAGCCGTAATGGCCTCATCTGCGGCAGGCTCCTACGGTTTTTTCTTTACTACGTGCTGACCCTCGCTCTTTAAATGACGCTATCCAGAGGACACCTAAACGTTAGCCGTAATGGCCACGTCTTCGGCAATCTCCTACAATTTTTTTCCGATTTTTTTTACGACGTGCTGCCCCTCGTTCTTTAAATGACACTATCCCGAGGAGGACACCTAAAGGAGAGCCGTAATGGCCTCATCTTCGACAGGCTCCTCCGATTTTTTTCCGGATTTTTTTCACTACGTGCTGACCCTAATTCTTTAAATGACGCTATCCTGAGGAGGACACCTAAAGGCTAGCCGTAATGGCCTCATCTGCGGCAGGCTCCTACGGTTTTTTCTTTACTACGTGCTGACCCTCGCTCTTTAAATGACGCTATTCCGAGGAGGACAACTAAAGGCGAGCCGTAATAGCCTCATTTTCGACAGGCTCCTCTGGTTTTTTTTGTTGGTTTTTTTTTTTTACGTTCTGCTGACCCTCGTCCTTTAATTGACGCTATCCCGAGGAGGACATCTAAAGGCGAGCCGTAATGGCCTCATCTTCGGCAGGCTCCTCTGGTTTTTTTTGTTGGTTTTTTTTTTTACGTTCTGCTGACCCTCGTCCTTTAATTGACGCTATCCCGAGGAGGACAGCTAAAGGCGAGCTGTAATGACCTCATCTTCGGCAGGCTCCTCTGGTTTTTTTTGTTGGTTTTTTTTTTTACGTTCTGCTGACCCTCGTCCTTTAATTGACGCTATCCCGAGGAGGACATCTAAAGGCGAGCCGTAATGGCTTCATCTGCGGCAGGCTTCTCTGGTTTTTTTTTTACTACGTGCTGACCCTCGCTCTTTAAATAACGCTATCCCGAGGAGGACACCTAAAGGCGAGCCATAATGGCCTCATCTTCGGCAGGCTCCTCTGGTTTTTTTTATGTTTTTTTTTACGTCCTGCTGACCCTCGTTCTTTAAATGACGCTATCTTGAGGAGGACACTTAAAGGGGAGCCGTAATGGCCTCATCTTCGGCAGGCTCCTCCGTTTTTTTTACGTCGTACCGACCGTCGTTCGGCTCCTACGGTTTCCTTTCGGATTTTTTTACGACCTGCTGACCCTCGTTCTTTAAATGACGCTATCCCGAGGAGGACACCTAACGGCGAGCCATAATGGCCTCATATTCAGCAGGCTCCTACTGTTTTTTTACGTCCTGCTGCCCCTCGTTCTTTAAATGAGACTATCCCGAGCAGGACACCTAAAGGAGAGCCGTAATGGCCTCATCTTCGGCAGGCTCCTCTAGTGTTTTTTTTACATCGTGCTGACCCTCGTTCTTTAAATGACGCTATCTCGAGGAGGACACCTAAACGGGAGCCGTAATGGCCTCATCTTCGGCATGCTCCTCCGGTTTTTTCCCGGTTTTTTTCACTACGTGCTGACACTAATTCTTTAAATGACGTTATCCTAAGGAGGACACCTAAAGGCGAGCTGTAATGGCCTCATCTGCGGCAGGCTCCTCCAGTTTTTTCTTTACTACGTGCTGACCCTCGCTCTTTAAATGATGCTATCCCGAGAAGGACACCTAAAGGCGAGCCGTAAATGCCTCATTTTTGGCAGGCTCCTCCGGTTTTTTTTCCCTTTTTTTACATCATGCTGACCCTCATTCTTTAAATGACACTATCCAGAGGAGGACACCTAAAGGCGAGCCGTAATGGCCTCATCTTCGGCAGGCTCCTCTGGTTTTTTTTTTTATGGTTTTTTTTTACTTCGTGCTGACCCTCGTTCTTTAAATGACGCTATCCCGAGGAGGACACCCAAAGGCGAGCCGTAACGGCCTCATATTCAGCATGCTCCTCCTATTTTTTTTACGTCGTGCTGTCCCTCGTTCTTTAAATGAGACTATCCCAAGGAGGACACCTAAAGGAGAGCCGTAATGGCCTTATCTTCGGCAGGCTCCTCTAGTTTTTTTTTTACATCGTGCTGACCCTCGTTCTTTAAATGACGTTATCCCGAGGACACCTAAACGCTAGCCGTAATGGCCACGTCTTCGGCAATCTCCTACGGTTTTTTTCCGATTTTTTTTTACGACGTGCTGACCCTCGTTCTTTAAATGACGCTATCCCGAGGAGGACGCCTAGAGGCGAGCCGTAATGGCCTCATCTTCAGCAGGCTCCTCCGGTTTTTTTTTCGTTTTTTTTACGTCGTGCTGACCCTTGTTCTTTAAATGACGCTATCTCGAGGAGGACACCTAAACGGGAGCCGTAATGGCCTCATCTTCGGCAGGCTCCTCCGGTTTTCTTCCGATTTTTTTCACTACGTGCTGTCCCTTATTCTTTAAATGACGATATCCTGAGGAGGACACCTAAAGGCGAGCCGTAATGGCCTCATCTGCGGCAGGCTTCTCTGGTTTTTTTCTTACTATGTGCTGACCCTCGCTCTTTAAATAACGCTATCCCGAGGAGGACATCTTAAGGCGAGCCGTAATGGCCTCATTTTCGGCAGGCTCCTCCGGTTTTTTTTTCCCTTTTTTTACATCATGCTGACCCTCATTCTTTAAATGACGCTATTCCGAGGAGGACACCTAAAGGCGAGCCGTAATGGCCTCATCTTCAGCAGGCTCCTGTGGTTTTTTTTTTATGGTTTTTTTTACGTCATGCTGACCCTCGTTCTTTAAATGACGCTATCTCGAGGAGGACACCTAAAGGGGAGCCGTAATGGCCTCATCTTCGGCAGGCTCCTCCGGTATTTTTTACGTCGTGCCGACTATCGTTCTTTAAATGACGTTGTCCCAGGATGGACACCTAAAGGCGAGCTGTAATGGCCTCATCTTCGGCAGGCTCCTCCGGGTTTTTTTTGTTGGTTTTTTTTTACGTTCTGCTGACCCTCGTCCTTTAATTGACGCTATCCCGAGGAGGACATCTAAAGGTGAGTCGTAATGGCATCATCTTCGGCAGGCTCCTCCGGTTTTTTTCCGGTTTTTTTTACGTTGTGCTCACCCTCGTTCTTTAAATGACGCTATCCCGAGGACACATAAAGGCTAGCCGTAATCGCCACATCTTCGGCAGGCTCCTACGGTTTCATTTCAATTTTTTTTACGACGTGCTGACCCTCGTTCTTTAAATGACGCTATCCCGAGGAGGACACCTAAAGGCGAGCCGTAATGGCCTCA
>NW_015496063.1:95818-96912 GCF_000816755.2 Arachis ipaensis
TTTTACGTCGTGCTGCCCCTCGTTCTTTAAATGACACTATCCCGAGGAGGACACCGAAAGGAGAGCCGTAACGGCCACATCTTCGGCAATCTCCTACGGTTTTTTCAGATTTTTTTTACGACGTCCTGACCATCGTTCTTTAAATGACGCTATCCCGAGGAGTACGCCTAGAGGCGAGCCGTAATGGCCTCAACTTCAGCAGGCTCCTCCGGTTTTTTTTTTCATTTTTTTTACGTCGTGCTGCCCCTCGTTCTTTAAATGACACTATCCCGAGGAGGACATCTAAAGGTGAGCCGTAATGGCCTCATCTTCGGCAGGCTCCTCCCGTTTTTTTCTGGTTTTTTTTTCACTACGTGCTGAGCCTAATTCATTAAATAACGCTATCCTGAGGAGGACACCTAAAGGCGAGCTGTAATGGCCTCATCTGCGGCAGGCTCCTCCGGTTTTTTTTTACTACGTGCTGACCTTCGCTCTTTAAATGACGCTATCCCGAGGAGGACACCTAAAGGCGAACCGTAATGCCCTCATTTTCGCCAGGCTCCTCCGGTTTTTTTTCCTTTTTTTTACATCATGCTGACCATTGTTCTTTAAATGACGCTATCCTGAGGAGAACACCTAAAGGCGAGCCGTAATGGCCTCATCTTCGGCAGGCTCCTCTGGTTTTTTTTTTTATGGTTTTTTTTTACGTCGTGCTAACCCTCGTTCTTTAAACGACGCTATCTCGAGGAGGACACCTAAACGGGAGCCGTAATGGCCTCATCTTCGGCAGGCTCCTCCGGTTTTTTTTTACCTCGTGCCGACCATCGTTCTTTAAATGACGCTGTCCCGGGATGGACACCTAATGGCGAGCCGTAATGGCCTCATCTTCGGCAGGCTCCTCCGGGTTTTTTTTGTTGGTTTTTTTTTATGTTCTACTGAACGTCGTTTTTTAATTGACGCTATCCCGAGGAAGACGCCTAAAGGCGAGCCGTAATGGCCTCATCTTCGGCAAGCTCCTCCAGTTTTTTTTCCAGTTTTTTTACGTCGTGCTAACCCTCGTTCTTTAAATGACGCTATCCCGAGGACACCTAAAGGCTAGCCGTAATGGCCACATC
>NW_015496064.1:0-5430 GCF_000816755.2 Arachis ipaensis
TAATTTAAAAATTAAAAAATAAAAAATTTAGTTTTTTAAAATTTTTTATTTTTTTAAGAATATTTTTTATTTTTTATTCACGGGATAATGCATCACACAGACAGTTGACTTTCTTTTGCTGCACTTTGATGACAAGTCATCTTAGCCTAGTTTTACTAGTCTTTTTCTTTATTTTTATTAGGTTTTATGCACTTTCTTGCATTGTAAGTAAGTAATTTGGAGTGAAATTGCATGTTTTGTTAAATCAACCAACCACCCTTTAATTGATACAAAATCATGAGATTTTAAGCTAAAATTAATTGAATTATGAATGAATTTTAAACTTTGTGAATTTGGTGATACTTTGATTGGTTGATTTGATTACTTGTAGGTGAAGAAAGAAGAAAATAAGAATAGCGTGGCCTAAGGAGCGTGCCCAAAGGAAGCAAGAAGTGTGCCCAAGAGAAGAAAAGCGTAGTGATGTGTGGAAAACGATCCAACACAAAACTCACCGGCAAGTGTACCGGGTCGCATCAAGTAATAATAACTCACATGAGTGAGGTCGATCCCACAGGGATTGAAGGATTGAGCAATTTTAGTTTAGTAGTTGATTTAGTCAAGCGAATCAAGTATTGGTTGAGTGGTTTGTGCTTTGCAGAAACTAAATTGCATGAAATGTAAAAGGAGAGGGGAAATTTGCAGTAAACTAAAGAGCAGGAAAATAAAGGAGCTGAATCTTAAAGTGCAAGTAAATTAAATTACAGAAACTTAGATTGCAAGTAATGTAAATGGCAGAAGCTTAAAGTGCAAGAAACGTAAATTGCTTGAATTGTAGAAGGGATTGGGAGTTGGGATTGCAGAAATTAAACAAGAAAGAAGTAAATTGAAATTAAACAGAAGAGTAGAGAAAATTGAATTGCAGTGAAGTAGATCTTAAACAGAAGAGTAAAATGCTTTGAGAATTTAAAAACAGAGAAAGCAGTGCTTAATTTGCAGCAAAGTAAAAGTGGTTGAAGATCTCAGGGTGGAAGAGACTAGATAACAAGTCTAGATCTCAAATCCTTCCTTGATCCAACAAGAACAATTGCAAAAGGGAATGAAAAGTGAATTGCAGAAGTGTAGAAGAAGATGCAGTAAACAGCAAATGAAATTCAATTATGCAGAAGAAGTAAACAAGAGATCTCAAGGTGAGATTGAAACAGAAGTTCTTCAATTCTTCACCCAAGATCCAAAGCAAGAAAATAAAAGAGTGCTCAAGCAAGAACCAAGAAGAAGAGAGATCAATTCTCCTTCCCAGTTCTCAGAAATTACCAACTCAAAACCAAAAGTTCAGAATTAAAATGAAAGCTCAAAAAGGAAAATTCAAAGTAGAATCTAAAAGTGTCAAAAAAGTCCTAATTACATCAAACTAACTCCTATTTATACACTTTCTATTCTTGGATTTTGGAATTTGGGTGGACTTTTGATTTAGTGAAGAAATGAATTAAATTGGATTTTTAATCCAATTTTTAGCCCAAATGCACCTCCCAGGGGTAAGCTCAGTTGGAAAAACCAACTGAGCACTCAAGTGTGCTGCCCGTGTCAAGTGATGTGTGCGTCCCAGCCTTGGTGTGTTGCTTGACACTAGAGCTCAGTTGGAATTTTGAACTGAGCTCTATGTGTGTCAAAGTTGTGCGCTCCATGGCATCCTGGCCGTGTCAAGTGCGCGCTCAAAGCCCCCCCTTGGTGTCTTGGTCCGTGTTATGGTGTGGGGAGGATGGGATGTGGTGATGCTCAGTTGGAAAAACCAACTGAGCTTCCTTGGTGCAGCGCCTTGCCTTCAACCTCAAGGTCCCAGGTTCAAATCCTGGTGGGAGCAAGTGGAGGAAATCTTGAAGCTAATTTCCTTGGATGAGTGGGTGCTCCTCCTTATGTTTCAAGGAATTCCCAAGTTCGAATCCTAGAGGAAGCATTTTAGTTCATTTCTTTGCAAGCTGAATGGCGCTCATCCCTTGTGTTTCAAAGAATTTCCAAGTTCGAGTCCTAGAGGAAGCGTTTTGGCTTTTTTTTCATGATTTTCCTTATGCCTAGCAATATAATGTAGCGCTCAGTTAAGTAAAGCAACTGAGCGCCCTTGCCTCCTTGGAGTAGCGCCTTCCTTTCATCCTTCAGGTGCAAGGTTCAAGCCCTAGTGAATGCTTTTTTGGCCAATTTTTCTTGTTCCGATAAAGTTAACTTAGTTAACTGAGCTTTGTACCATTTCCTTCCCCTTTCATTCCTTGTGAAGCTCAGTTTACTTTTCCAACTTAGCTTCCATTCTTCCTTGATTTTTTTGCCACGCTTTTCTTCTCTTGGCATGCTTATTGCTTCCTTTGGGCACATTCTTTAGGCCACACTTTTCTTATTTTCTTCTTTCTTCACCTACAAGCAATCAAAACAACCAATCAAAGTATCACTAAATTCACAAGGTTTATAAATCATTAAAATTCAATTAATTTTAGCTTAAACCTCATGATTTAACATCAATTACATGGTGGTTGATTGATTCAAAGAAGTCATGCATTTTTAATCCAAATTACTTTCTTAGAATGCAAGAAAGTGCATAAAACCTAATAAAAACAAAGAAAAAGGCTAGTGAAACTAGGCTAAGATGACTTATCATCACAACACCAAACTTAAACCTTGCTTGTCCCCAAGCAAGCAGTAAAACATAAGGAAAATTACTAGAAGCAGAGAAGTGTATAAGCCTTTTATTAGAATACATTTCCTCTTACTGTGAACTTCCTTTCGGTCTCCTCTTTGATGATTTCTAGGTGTTCAAGTGAAAGGATCCGGTTCACAGTATAGTACTCAGATAATTGTGGACACACCTTCATTGGTTGGGTGTTCATCATTACTTTATCCCCTGGTGAGAAGCCTTCAGTGGGGATTTTCTTGTTTTTCCACCCTTTTGGCCTCTTCTTCTTCTCTTCTTTCTCAAAAGATACTCCCTGCCTTGGTGGTTCCTTATCTGAGATGTTGAATTTCTCATCTGGAGGTTTTGGATCTAGTTCTTCCTTGATTTCTTTGGTCTGTTGCACCATCTCTACTTCTTTCAAGCATGGATTTGGAAGTCTTGGAGTTAACTCATTGAATGCCTCTTTCAAGCTTTGATCCCTGGCTTTATCCTCCATACAATCTTCTTCTTGAGTGGGCTCATGCAGGGTTTTAAAAACATGGAATGCTAGGTGCTCATCATGCACTCTCAGCAATAATTCCCCTTTTTCAACATCTATCAATGCTCTGCCCGTAGCCAGGAAAGGCCTCCCCATGATGATGGGAGTGTTAGGGTCTTCCTCCATATCCAGGATGACAAAATCAGCAGGGAGAAGGTGATGACATGTCACCATGTCATGTTTTTCTATGCTTTTTCATGCAAGAAATTGATAATTAGTGCTTAAATATTGCATTCTTTGGTGCTTAAATGGTATATTTCTTTGATCTTTTGATTTGATAAACTTTGTAGGAAATAAGAAGAAAAAGAAGCAAAGAAGCACAAAATAAGCTAAAAAGAAGAAAAAAAGAGCTTTGGGGCACACTTTGAAGTTGGAGCACACTTTGGAGCCTTAGGCCACGCTTTTAAAAGCGTGGCCCATGACTAAATCAAGGAAGCTTCATCAGCACAGCCACCCAGGAGCTCAACGTTTGCGCCAACGTTTGCCTCAAACGTGAGGTCAAACGTTGGCTAAGGAATACCTTGGGAAATGTTGCTCCCCACAGCTTGAAGGGGTATACTTCCAACAAGAATAACTTGAGCTACAGAGCTCCAAATGAGGTGATTCAAAAAGCAATGGAAAGTAGGAATCGAGAGATTTCCAAGCATATATGGCACTGCATGGTGGACACTAAAATTGAGGGAGAAAACTGCCCCGAAATGTGCATAAACGAACATGGTGGCAACCTGCAGTGAGGCCAACTGACCTCTACACCTTCGACGGAGTATGACTCGAGCTGTGGAGCTCCAAATGATGCGCTTCCAATTGCATTGGAAAGTAGACATTCAGGACTTTCCAACAATGTATAATAGTATGGGGTGGATTGCACGTTTGAGCTTCCGAATCTGGCAATGTTCCCAACATTTGCGTTCACGTTTGACCTCAAACGTGGGGTCAAACGTGAGTGACAGCAACACCAGCGACCTTGTCCCCTTCAAAGGAGCATAACTTGAGTTGTAGATGTCCGATTAAGATGATTCCAGTTGGGTTAGAAAGCTGACATATAGAGCTTTCCAACGATATATGGCAATCCATATTTGGCACGAAATTGAGGGATGAGTGAAAGGCATCTTTAAGGACCAAATGTTGCTAGATGGATGCCCTGGAGGGGAGCCCACGTTTGCGCCAACGTTTGCCTCAAACGTGAGGTCAAACGTTGGCCAAAGAATGCCTTGGAGAAGATCACGTTTGACCTCAAACGTGAACCCAGACGTGAGTGACAGCAAAATGGCCATTCTGCATAATGCCTTCACGAAGACGTTTGAGTCAACGTTTGCCTCAAACGTTGACTCAAACGTGAATATTCCAAAGTCCAAATTTCAAGCGGATTTCTTCTCAAGACCAATGCCATCCGGATCCATCTTCAACCCAATTCCATTCCAAAGCAAGTAAAGCCCACATGACTCAAAGGCACACAGAGAAGCTAGATTAGGAATTTCATTTTCTTTGTAATTTGCTTTTCAATTTCATTTTCATTTGTCATGTTTGTAAAAGCCTATAAAAAGGCATCATTTTCATTTTAGAAAGGGAGCTCCATCAGAGAGGCTGGCTCCACGAGGGAGCATTAGGAATAGAGAACTCTCTCTCTTTAGTTTTTCTCTTTGTTTTGAATCTTGGGTTGAGAATTGAAGGAATTCTGTTTCATTCTCACTTTGAGATTTCTCTTGTTCTTCTTCTATAAAATTTCAGTGAATTAAGGATTTAAATCAACACTCTGTTTACTGCTTTCATCTTCATTTCTTTTGCAAATTGTTCTTTATTGGATCAAGGAAGGACTTGAGATCTAAACTTGTTTTCTAGTCTCATTGAGCCCCTGAGATCTTCAATTTCTCATTGAGATTTTGAAATTGAGCCAAGCTGCTCTCTGTTTTGATTTTAAAGTGATTTTCCAAATCTGTTGAACCTGCTGCATCTTTTACTTCTCTGTTTGATTGCTATTTACACTTTCCTGTTGAATTTTACATTTCCAGCACCCACCCCCCTTTATATTTCATGCAATTTACATTTCTTGTCATTTAAGATTCTTGCAATTTACATTTCTTGTCATTTAAGATTTTGCCAATTTACATTCCTTGCCCTTTACGTTTATGCTCATTTACTTTCTGCAACTTTTAATTCACTGCCATTTACTTTCTGTTGGCTACATTCCATCAAATTTCACTTCAATGTTAGCTTGACTAAACTAATCACCCACTAAAGTTGCTTGATCCATCAATCC
>NW_015496064.1:5914-23660 GCF_000816755.2 Arachis ipaensis
TTTGTTTTGAATCTTGGGTTGAGAATTGAAGGAATTCTGTTTCATTCTCACTTTGAGATTTCTCTTGTTCTTCTTCTATAAAATTTCAGTGAATTAAGGATTTAAATCAACACTCTGTTTACTGCTTTCATCTTCATTTCTTTTGCAAATTGTTCTTTATTGGATCAAGGAAGGACTTGAGATCTAGACTTGTTTTCTAGTCTCGTTGAGCCCCTGAGATCTTCACTTATCTTTCTAGATTTCACAATTGATTTGAGTTTTCTTGCTGATTTACTTTTCTGCTACAATTTCCTTCTCTGCAATTTTTACTTTCTGCTCATATTGCTCCCAATTTACTTTCCTGCACGTGTGTTCCTCCGCATTTTACATTTGAGCCATTGTGATCTGAATTTACTTTTCATGCAATTTTAATTTCCTTGCAATTGTTCTAAGCTTTGATTTACTGCTTTCATTTAATTTCCCTGCACCCAGTCCCCTTTACTTTCATGCAATTTATATTTCTTGCAATTTAAGTTTCAGCTATTTTACTTTCTTGCTCTTTAAGTTACTTGCAATTTTACTTTCTGCACTTTATAATTCCTGCAAGTTTACATTCTATTGGCTTCAATTGTCACTCAAATCACTCAATGTTAGCTTGACTAAACTAATCACCCACTAAAGTTTTTTGATCCATCAATCCTCATGGGATCGACCTCACTCACGTGAGTTTTACTACTTGATGCGACCCGGTATACTTGCCGGTTAGTTTTGGGTGTTTTGGAAATTCGTTTTTCCACAAATTTTCCCATCAAGTTCTATAAGAAGTACTTTCCGACTTCTGCTAGGACGGCCAAAGAGCTTGAATTGTTGCAGCTGAAGCAGGGTACTATGTCCGTATCTGAGTATACTGACAAGTTTGAGGAGCTGTTCAGATTCTCTCATATGTTGATGAGTCTAACAACTACTCATATTGTGACTGGGAAAGTCAAAATCAAAGAAATCTTAGCAATCCATACTGTGATGAGTTCAACAATTCTTCAAATTGTGATTCAGAGGATCTCCTTCAAAAGTCCAGAGGATTTTTTGAAAGACAAGAACAATCCTGGAAAAGGGAAGAAGCTCTCTTCAAAAATATGAATGGAGATTTAGAGAAAATAAGGAGGAGCTTAGAACCACTGAGCAAGAAAAATGAAGGCCAATTGATGGATATGAATGAGAAAGTGGAAGAGCAAGATAAGGAGGCCACTGCATCAAGTGAACTCTCAATGAAGAATGAGGTGGTTGAAAATGAAACTGCACTTGTGGTAACAAAGGAACATTCACAACCCTTACAAACTTCCCTGGAATCTGTGATCGAAAAATATGAAGAAGAGATGAAGAAATCTTGGGAAGAACAACAAACCTCCTCCATAAAAGAACTATTAAGTCAAATGTTGGGTGCAAAGAAAGGAGTGGAGGAGCATGAAAGTGAGGAAGTCATTCCAGAAAATTTACACTCAAGTGAGGCAGAGAAGTACATGAAGGAAGAGTTCATGGAACCACCAATTCAAAAGACTCTTGATGAATACAAAACTCCAATAATCACACAGCAATCATGTCTTGAAATCAAAGAAGTGAAGGCAACTAGCAAGAGCACCAATCCTGTCCCTGATCCAGCAAGCAAGATCAATCAAGTCATTTGCAAAAGGAAGCTTGCTGAGGAAAGGCCAAGACAAGGGACAGTAGCTGAATCTTCTCCCCCTTAAGGTCATTCCTCTTAACAAACTGGAAGAAGAGGAAGAAAGTGAAGAGCAACATGTCAAGCTAATGACACTAAAAGAGCACTTGTTGGGAGGTAACCCAACCGTAGGTAACATTTTTCTCTGCTTTGTTTTCTTTCTTTGCTTTTTTTTAAATTTCAATAAATTGACATATGGTTGCATTCTAAGTTTGGTGTTGCTATGCAAAAAAAATTTTCTTCCAATCTTTACTAGATGCTTGCATCAATTCCAAGAGAAAGTGTCACACTAAGTTTGGTGTGCCACTTATACTTTTATGCAATGTATCATGCACACCAACTTATATTTGTAAAGATAATGTCTCTGTTTCTCTGTGCCCTCATATCTTTAATTTTGCTTGCTTGAAACGCATGTGTCACTAACATTTCATTGTGTAAGACATTCATAATCCATCTTAGCCCCATAGCCATTATTCTAATTGTTGCTTGAGGATGAGCAAGCATTCTGAGTTGGCAAGGGAAAGAGGAAGAATAGAGAAAAAAAGGACAACAATGACGAAAGATGAACTACAAGGTTGTAGAGTTCCTTTTCCTCTCATTTATTTCCAGCACTTAAATTGCATGATTGTCTTCATCCTTTCTGTTTACATGTGTGTATGAATAAAGCATAGCTTGAATCTNGAGTGGGTTTCAGTTCAAAAATTTGAAGCTTCCTCATAAGAGATAGAGGCATCAAGTTTATGCTCGCACCAAGGTCACAGAATGATTTCTCAATAGTTATGTCTCCTATGGTACAAGGTATATAAAACCTTCCAGGATCATCCTTCTTCTCTAGTAGACCTCTTTGGAGAATAGCACTACACTCCATTGTCATTTCAACAATCTGTCCTTCCTTCAAGAGTCTTTTCTTTGTTAGCACTTCTTTCATAAATTTGGCATATAATGGCATCTGTTCAAGTGCTTCTAAGAAAGGAATATTGATTGTGCTTTGCAGAAACTAAATTGCATGAAATGTAAAAGGAGAGGGGAAATTTGCAGTAAACTAAAGAGCAGGAAAATAAAGGAGCTGAATCTTAAAGAGCAAGTAAATTAAATTGCAGAAACTTAGATTGCAAGTAATGTAAATGGCAGAAGCTTAAAGTGCAAGAAACGTAAATTGCTTGAATTATAGAAGGGATTGGGAGTTGGGATTGCAGAAATTAAACAAGAAAGAAGTAAATTGAAATTAAACAGAAGAGTAGAGAAAATTGAATTGCATTGAAGTAGATCTTAAACAGAAGAGTAAAATGCTTTGAGAATTTAAAAACAGAGAAAGCAGTGCTTAATTTGCAGCAAAGTAAAAGTGGTTGAAGATCTCAGGGTGGAAGAGACTAGATAACAAGTCTAGATCTCAAATCCTTCCTTGATCCAACAAGAACAATTGCAAAAGGGAATGAAAAGTGAATTGCAGAAGTGTAGAAGAAGATGCAGTAAACAACAAATGAAATTCAATTATGCAGAAGAAGTAAACAAGAGATCTCAAGGTGAGATTGAAACAGAAGTTCTTCAATTCTTCACCCAAGATCCAAAGCAAGAAAATAAAAGAGTGCTCAAGCAAGAACCAAGAAGAAGAGAGATCAATTCTCCTTCCAAGTTCTCAGAAATTACCAACTCAAAACCAAAAGTTCAGAATTAAAATGAAAGCTCAAAAAGGAAAATTCAAAGTAGAATCTAAAAGTGTCAAAAAGGTCCTAATTACATCAAACTAACTCCTATTTATACACTTTCTATTCTTGGATTTTGGAATTTGGGTGGGCTTTTGATTTGGTGAAGAAATGAATTAAATTGGATTTTTAATCCAATTTTTAGCCCAAATGCACCTCCCAGGGGTAAGCTCAGTTGGAAAAACCAACTGAGCTTCCTTGGTGCAGCGCCTTGCCTTCAACCTCAAGGTCCCAGGTTCAAATCCTGGTGGGAGCAAGTGGAGGAAATCTTGAAGCTAATTTCCTTGGATGAGTGGGTGCTCCTCCTTATGTTTCAAGGAATTCCCAAGTTCGAATCCTGGAGGAAGCATTTTAGTTCATTTCTTTGCAAGCTGAATGGCGCTCATCCCTTGTGTTTCAAAGAATTCCCAAGTTCGAATCCTAGAGGAAGCGTTTTGGCTTTTTTTTCATGATTTTTCTTATGCCTAGCAATATAATGTAGCGCTCAATTAAGTCAAGCAATTGAGCGCCCTTGACTCCTTGGAGTAGCGCCTTCCTTTCATCCTTCAGGTGTAAGGTTCAAGCCTTGGTGAATGCTTTTTGGCCAATTTTTCTTGTTTTCCTTGCAAGGAGCGTTCCTTGCTTCCCTTGGGTCATGAGTTCGAAACTTGGTGGCTTCATTCCTTGGAATTTTGCTTTGAATTAATTTGGAGAGGTCCCCGATAAAGTTAACTTAGTTAACTGAGCTTTGTACCATTTCCTTCCCCTTTCATTCCTTGTGAAGCTCAGTTTACTTTTCCAACTTAGCTTCCATTCTTCCTTGATTTTTTTGCCACGCTTTTCTTCTCTTGGCACGCTTGTTGCTTCCTTTGGGCACATTCCTTAGGCCACGCTTTTCTTATTTTCTTCTTTCTTCACCTACAAGCAATCAAAACAACCAATCAAAGTATCACTAAATTCACAAGGTTTATAAATCATTAAAATTCAATAAAATTTAACTTAAACCTCATGATTTAACATCAATTACATGGTGGTTGATTGATTCAAAGAAGTCATGCATTTTTAATCCAAATTACTTTCTTAGAATGCAAGAAAGTGCATAAAACCTAATAAAAACAAAGAAAAAGGCTAGTGAAACTAGGCTAAGATGACTTGTCATCACGTAGCAACATCAAAGAAGAATGGATGCTAAGTTGGGAGAATGAACCGAGCTTCACAAGGAATAAAAAGAGAAAGCAAAGCACCAAGCTTAGTTCACTTAGTTAACTAAGCACTAAAGAAAGCAAGAAAATGACATAAAGCTCAGTTCACTAAGTGAGCTTTGTCGGGCTCCTTCAAGAATTAATTCAAAGCAAAATTCCCATGAATGAAGCCACCAAGTTTCGAACTCATGAACTAAAGGACGCAAGGAACACTCCTTGCAAGGAAAATAAAAGAAAATGGCCAAAAAGCTTCATCCAAGGTTCGAACAGGGAACCACACGCTACTTAGCTTGCAAGAGAATAAGCCAAGATGCATTCCAAGGGGTTCGAACCAGGGATCTCCATGGGAAGCAAGGAAGGAGCGTCCAACCCCTCCAAGGAAATTAGCTTCAGATTGCTTCCACCAAGGTTCGAACTTGGAAGCATGAGGACGCTACAATGGGGAGCTCAGTTGGTTTTCCCAACTGAGCGCTACTCTTCCCCCATCCCCCACACTTTGGCGCAACAAGAAGCACCAAGGAGAAAGCTTGGCGCACACAATGACACGGCCAAGGAGCTTGTCAAGCGCACATTGACATGGCCAGGACATAGAGCTCAGTTAAAAATTCTAACTGAGCTCTATTGAAGTGTAATATGGCCAAGGTTGGGACGCGTGATGTGTGGAAAACGATCCAACACAAAACTCACCGGCAAGTATACCGGGTCGCAGCAAGTAATAATAGCTCACATGAGTGAGGTCGATCCCACAGGGATTGAGGGATTGAGCAATTTTAGTTTAGTGGTTGATTTAGTCAAGTGAATCAAGTATTGGTTGAGTTGTTTGTATTTGACAGAAACTAAATTGCTTGAAATGTAAAGGGAGAGGGGGTAAATTGCAGGAAATTAAAGAGCAAAGAAAGTAAATAAGCTGAATCTTAAAGAACAAGTAATGTAAATTGCAGAAACTTAGATTGCAAGAAATGTAAATGACTGAATCTTAAAGTGCAAGAAATGTAAATTGCTTGAATTGTAAAAGGGATTGGGAGTTGGTATTACAGAATTTAAACAAGAGGAAGTAAATTGCAACAAAACAGAAGAGTAGAATGTGGATTGAAGTAAAGTAGATCTAAACAGAAAAGTAAAAATGCTTGAGAAATTAAAACAGAAAATGAATTGTGCTTAAATTGTAGCAAATTAAAAGAAGTTGGAGATCTCAGGAGTGGAAGAGACTAGAAAACAAGTCTAGATCTCAAATCCTTCCTTGATCCAACAAGATTAATTGTAAAAGAAATAAAGAAAAGTAAGTTGCAGAAGTAAATTAAAGAATTAAAAAGAAGATGCAGTAAAGTAAACAGAAATGGAAATTCAATTATGCAGAGAAAGTAAACAAGAGATCCCAAGGTGAGATTGAAACAGAAGTTCTTCAATTCTTCACCCAAGATCAAAAGCAAGAAAAGTAAAGAGTGCTCAAGCAAGAACAAGGAAGAAGAGAGATCAATTCCTCTTCCCAATTCTCTAAGATTCCAATTCACAAGTAAAAAGCTCAAAAATGAAAATGACAATTAAAAGGAAAATTCAAAGTAAAATCTAGAGGTGTCAAAAGGTTCTAATTACATTAAACTAGCTCCTATTTATACACTTTCTATTCTTGGAAGCATGCACGAAAAAGCTCTTTGGCAAGAGCTTCAAAGCTCTTTGCCAAGAGCTTGGCTCTTGGTTCCTTCTTCATGTGTTCTTGATAAAGCTCTTGGCAAGAGCTTCAAAGCTCTTGGCAAGAGCTTGGCTTCTGATTCTTTAAAGGAAAGCTTTCCACAAGAGCTTTAAAGCTCTTGGCAAGAGCTTTGTGCCCTTGTTTATTGACTTCACCCACGCTTTTCCTTCCTTAAGCCACGCTTCTCTTCTTTGCTTAGATCATGCTCCTTAGGCTACGCTTTTCTTATTTTTTTTCTTTTCTTCACCTACAAGTAATCAAAACAACCAATCAAAGTATCACCAAATTCACAAGGTTTATAAATCATTAAAAATCAATTAAATTTAGCTTAAACATCATGATTTAACATCAATTAAATGGTAGTTGTTTGATTCAATGAAACCATGCATTTCCATTCCAAATTACTTACTTAGAATGCAAGAAAGTGCATAAAACCAAATAAAAACAAAGAAAAAGGCTAGTAAAACTAGGCTAAGATGACTTGTCATCACAACACCAAACTTAAAACTTGTTTGTCCCCAAGCAAGCACTTAAACATAAGATAAGATAGAATGAAATAGATAAGTATGCATGTCCTTATTAGGCAAAGAGTTGAATTTGGTTTATGGGATTTTATGCAGATCAAGAATAGCTTATTTATTACTTTCTGTCAAAACAAACAATGCTCCCTCAAGGGTTCACCAAGGTTGCTGCTACAATGCCTTACTTTTTAATCATTTCCCTTGTTAGCTTTTCTTCTTTCTTTTGCATAAAGAGCTTATTACTTATTAAAGGCTTGGTGGCAAATGTTGCAGTGGCCTTTGGCTTATTTTCACTCAACATTTTTTTTCACCACAGACACATGGCTCACTTTTTTTCTTCCTAGGATCATTGATGCCCAGCATCTCTTTGGATCACTAAATATTTTGTAGCTAGGTTGCTCTTTATTATGGACTTTCAGTTGGCAATCCCAAATCAGTTGATCTAAGTTGCCAAGTTTTAAAATACTCCTTAGAACCTACTTGTCCAAGCATATCCTAGTACATAAACACCACAGGCATATGTCCTAGGGTCCAAGCTATTGGTGTCTAGCCTTATTGTTTGTTTCTTTGCCAACTTTTGGCTTTTTTTTCTTTCTTTTTCTTTCTGTTTTGGTTTATTTTCAAGGGGCTTTCATTAATTAAAGGGTCATAGCAGCAAACTGGCTTAAGCTTCAAGTAACAAGTCATTCTTCAGCATTTATTCTATGAGCTATCAATTGAATCAAACACACACCACCACTAACTTTCATTCTAACTTTTGCAACATTGGACAATTACTTTTCTAGATCAAGCATCTCTCTTTTATTCAGACAGCATGGGAAACAAAACAAAGCGTTCAAGCTGATGAATGATGACACTCATTATGCAGATATTTTATTCTTGACTAACTACTAATGTAAACAAAAGAAATAGTAAAACATAAAGCAATTGGAGGCATATCATGTTTCAGACATGCATCTTCCTTATTTAAGTAAAAGTAAGGAAAGGAGCTTCACCACCTCTATTTGTCAGGCATTTCCATTCTTTTGGATTTGCTGGATTCTCCCTTCTTCCTCTTCCTCGTCTGTGTATAATCTTGAGCTTCTTCACGAGGACATCTTCTTTCCCAAATAGGATCTGTGAGACCTGAAAGCCCGACTGCCTCTAATCTTTGGAATGCCACCTGGGTATTAAGCCGAGACTTTGCTGCCTGGCGGTCTCTAAGTTCTTGGCATTGATCAAATGATTTGATTTGTGGATTTAGTATTGGCATGCAGTGGGTTAAATACTCCAACCTTGCTTGCACATCCTCATTACAGTCTGATTGTTGCACATGTCTAACTTCTCCAATAGTGTGATGAATGTTCTTCCACTGATACAGGTTGTGAGTATACTCCCCATACTTGGCTTGGGTCAGGAACATCTTATCATATGACTCTTGAAGTCCTATTGTGAGTTCCCTTTGTCCTTCAAGAATCTTGGCTTGAAATTCTTGTTGTTGGGCCATTGATTGTTGTTGCCAGCTCTCCAATCTTTCCTCCATTCTGTGCTGCCAAGCTTCGTTTTGCTCCCTATCTCTCAAATATTGCTCTTGGTGCTCTAGATATTGCTCTTGTTGCCTTGAGTACTGTTCTTGTGCTCTTTCATTTTGTCATGATATTTCCTCAAGAGTCCTCTGCAATTGACTTAAATCTATGGCACCAAGAGTTTGCTCTCCTTCCCTTTGAGATCTTCTTCTCCTTTGGGGTTCTTCTTCTTGCTCATCTTCTTCATTAATGCCTTCCATGCTTCTCTTTGTAATTCCCTTCCCTTTCTTTACTTTCTCCATGTCCTCATCTTCAAAGATCACTCCAGCTTTATTGCAGAGCCTTAGGATGGTGCTTGGATGGCCAAGCCTACTTGAAGTGCTTGTGTTTTCAGCCATTTCTTGGATACTGTTGGCAATAAGTTGTGCCAAATTGATTTTTTCTCCATGTAGGATACAGTATACTAAGAGTGCACGCTTAATTATAACAGATGAGGTGTTCCCAGTGGAAAGTATGGATCTTTTTACTACCTCGTACCATCCCTTGGCTTCAGGGGTAAGATTCATTCTCTTCAAGTGGCTTGGAGCTCCTTTTGAATCTCTTTCCCAGTCTGTGCCTTCCAAGCATATCCCTTGTAGGATCTCATCGGGATCATTCTCCCTTCGCAATCTGGCTTCATAGCTGGGCTCTTCATAATTTATGGTTCTCAATTTCAGGGCCCTTGTAATGGATGCTGGACTGAAATCCACTTCAACTCCTCTAACATAGCTCTTGTGGGAGACACTATTTTCGCTTTCTTTCACCGCGTTTGCATAAAATTCTCTGATCAGCACTACACTAATATCAGTGAGAGGATCGCATAGAAGCTCCCATCTTCTTTCATTAGTGATTTACTTCATTATGGGGTACTCCCCTTCCCGTAGCTCGAAGCCCATCTCATAAATAATGCGCTTTGACTTCATGAGCCTATGGTATCTTCCTTCATGAAATTGAGATCTGAATTTTCTTGCATCGTAGGCTGGAGGTTCTGTTACCATCGGTTCTTTTCCTGGTCTTCTCCTTGAACTTGATGAGGCCATGGGTTTAGAGAAAACAGAGAAGTAGGGATGGACTTGGGGATTGGTTGAGACACGGCTTTGTAATGCACAGGGGATGTAGAGAGGAATATTGCTATTGAATGGAGAATGAGACGTGTTTTAGGTGTACACAAGATAGAGCCAAAGCTTATAAGTGTGAAGAAGGCTTGTAGGAATGTGTGATGCAAGAAGTGTCCTTCCTATTTATACGCAGGGTGTTAAAATCTTGGACAAAGATCATACTTGAAGAAGGATTTGGTCATGACTTATGAAGGGTGGAGATTGAGCTGAGCAGCATAGTGACTTCATGAGATGAACGGCTTGCATGTTCTCTTGAGGATTGACAAGGATTCTCTTCCCATTGGTTGCATGAATTTCGTCCTTCAAGGTGAGCAGCATGCAGATTTTCACTTTCCAAGATTGGCACACCTCTCTAGGCGCATGTGATCCTTCTCTTGACTTGTCATGGCCGTTTCTTCCTCTTGTGTTTTCCTCAACCCTTCTTTTCTAATTAAATCAAAATGAAATGCTTCAGAACTTATTTAAAACACGGTGGTAAAGTGGTGAATGCTTGCATTCTATATTATGGTCCTTAGTTATGAAAGATCAATTGTGCTCCTTACTTAGTGAACTAAAGCTTGGTGGACGCCAAACTTGTCTCTTGCCAAAGGATTAAAGCAAGCATTTGTCACAATTGATACTTTCATCATAAGTTCCAAATTATTTCCTAGCATAAATTCCTAAAACAAAACAATGCATGATCCATCTCTGCATGATTTTGATTTTTTGAATAGAAGTTGATTTTTTTTTCAAAACTCGTACACATGCAAACACCAATCTTAATATTTGGTCATATACTTTACCAAAATGACTAAGCATATGATCCAAGAATGTTTGAAATATTGACTTTTGTGTGCTGTCAAGCACACCAAACTTAGAAGTCTGGCATGTATTTCAAGACAGTGTATGCATCTGTTAAGGGTGTCTAGAAAAATTCAAAATCATGCTAAAGTGATCACACTTTATTGAATTTAAAAGCAAGCAGGAATCATAAATCATGGGTTGCCTCCCATGGAGCGCTCTTTTATTGTCATTAGCTTGACATTGAACCCTTCTTTTATGGTGGTTGGTGGCTGTAATGCCTCAACTTGTCTCCTCTGATTGTGAGCTTTTCTTTGTTCCTTGATGCTCTATTTCAGCATGCTCTAGTGAGAGTATTTTGCTCACAGTATAGTAGTCATCAGTCTGTTGACTTGCTCCCAGTTGTTGATAGACCAATTGCACTTTGTCACCTTTGGAAAGCCCTTCTGTTGGAATTTTTTTGTTCTTCCAACCCTTTTTGATTCTGTTTTTGTTTTTCTTCCCTCCTTTTGTTAACCCTTCTTCTTTGACAACAGGCTTCCTCTTGAGATTTCTTTTCTTGGTTGCCAATACTCCAATGTCCTCTTAAACTTCTTCATTATTTTGCACAGTCTCTTTCTCTTTTTGACCTGCTGTATCATCTATCTCTTGCTTGGGAAGGTAGTTGTTGTTTGTCTTGTTGATCCCTTCCTTCCTTTGCAGATTTTCTTTGTTAATTTCCATACAATCCTTTTTTTCATCAATGAACTGTGTTTCTTAAAGTACACTCAGAGTGACACTTTCATCATGCATCCTGAGGGTTAATTCTCCTTGCTCTATGTCTATGATGGCCCTAGCAGTGGCCAAGAACGGTCTTCCCAGTATAATGGAGTCGCCCTCATCCTGATCTGACTCTAAGATCACAAAATCTGCAGGAAAGACGAATCTGTCTACCTTGACTAGAAGGTTCTCAATTATACCCCTGGGGTATATTACTGATTTGTCCACTAATTCTAGAGACATTTGTACTGGTTTCACCTCTTTTATGCTTAGCTTTTTCACCAGAGAAGCATGCATTATATTGATACTAGCTCCTAAGTCACACATCGCCTTGTTGATGGTCATACTGCCAATGGTGCAGGGTAGAAAGAAGCTCCCAGGGTCTTCGAGTTTAGGAGGAAGTCCCTTCTGGATTAGTGCTCTGCATTCCTCCGTAAGCAGTACAGTTTCATTGGCTTGCCAACTCTTTTTCTTGTTGATAAGTTCTTTCAAGAACTTAGCATACAGGGGCATTTGCTCAAGTGCTTCAGCTAAGAGGATATTGATCTCCAACTTCTTGAAGATTTCAAGAAATTTTGGGAAGTGTTGGTCCTTAGTCTCCTTGTTGAACCTTTGAGGATATGGCAAAGGTGGTGTGAAGTTCATTCCCTGCCTTTGGTCCTTAGTTGGCTCTTCAATTACTTCCTTCCCTTTTCTTAATTTTTGTGGCTGGTCTCCCTTTTCTTGAGCTTGATTCTGAGCTTGCTTGCTTGCTGTTACATCCACATCATTGGTTTTTTCTTCTTCAGCTTGCTTCTTGTCATTTTCCTTTGGCTTCTTGGTTGTTTCTTCATTTTTCACCAGGATCTTTCCACTCCTTAGTTGTATTGCTTTGCACTCCTCTTTTGGATTAGGAATGGTGTCACTTGGTAGTGAACTTAAAGGTCTCTCAGTAGCGAGTTGCTTGGAAATCTGCCCAATCTGCCTCTCCATATTTTTCATTGAAGCTTCCTGGTTCTTTGTTGTCATCTCTTGGCATTTCATCATTTTATCCATCAAGAGCTCCAAATTGGTAATCCTCTGAGAGTCTTGTAAGATTGGTTGATTGTGGGGTGTTGAGGGCTGAGGATAAGTATTTTGGTTGGAGGCTTAGTTATTGGATGGATGATGGTTAGAATTGGGGTAAGTGTTTTGTGGTTTTCTGTATGTGTTTTGGTTGTTGTTTTGCTGGTTGTTGTGGTTTGTGTTTTTCCAACTGTTTTGGTTTGAGTTTCTTTGCCATGGTTGTTGAGGTTGATTGTGATTGTCTCCCCATCTGAGGTTGGGGTGGTTCTTCCATGAGGGGTTGTAGGTATCACCATAAACTTCATTTGGCCCAGAATTTTGATTGTGCATGTACTGAACTTGCTTTTGCTGTTGCTCCTCTTGAATCTCTTTATTTTGCCCCTATGTGGTTGATGGTTGGCTTGTATTGACTGCTGCAACTTGAAGGTTGTCAATCCTCTTGGCCATTTGCTCAAATTGTTGTTGAATTTGCTGCTGCATCATTTTGTTTTGAGCTAGGATTGAGTCCACTCCTTCCAGCTCCATCACTCCTTTCCTTTGTGATTCCCTTATGTCTTCATGTGCCAACGTTAGCCTCCAAGTTAGGGGGCTAACATTGGTGCAAACGTTGGATGGCCAGGGAGGAATTCATGTGCCAACGTTAGCCTCCAAGTTAGGGGGCTAACGTTGGCGCAAACTTTTGGAGCCCAGGGGAGAATTTTCAAGTTCCAATGTTAGCCTCCAAGTTAGGGGGCTAACGTTGGGTCCAACTTTTCAACCAAAAGTTTGTGCAAAAGTTTGATGCTAACTTTGGGTCCAGGTTCTTGCTTCCTGGTTCAATTTCACTTGTTCCATTGTCCTCTCTTCACTCCTAGCCATTCCTTCTTGCTTCAACCTTTCTCCAAGCTTTCTTCTCCTATCATTAATCAACCAAACTCATCAAAGCTATGCTCAAAATCATGAGATATTCATTCTTTCATAATATGCAACAAATATAGCATAAAACCTCATGAAATGGCATGAATTCATATATGGTTGGTTCAATCAAGGGAAACATGAAAATCTACTCAATTAGCTTGCTTGTAGCTCAAGAAAGTGCATAATTCTAATGAAAACAAAAGAAAAAGACTAGCTAAAATAGGCTAGGATGACTTGTCATCACTTATAACTGTCAGGGTGCACACCATTGGTTTTGACAGTGTCACAAATCCTCAAGAAGGTGGACAGGTGTTGGTTAGGGTCTTCAAGTGGTCCTCCTTCATAAGAACAATTGTTTTGAACCAAGGTGATGAGTTGTGGCTTTAGTTCAAAGTTATTTGCATTAACATTTGGGGTGAGAATGCTACTCCCACACTGTCTAGGATCTGCACATGTGTAGGAGGCCAAAACTCTTCTCTGTGGTGGGTTATTATTGTTATTGGCTGCTCCTTCTGCTCTATTTGGTGGATTTGTTAAGTGTTCCTCCATATCTTGGAACTCTTCTTCTGAATCCTCTTCTCCAACAATGTTTTTCCCTCTTTCAGCTCTTCTTAATCTTCTGAGGGTTCTTTCATCTTGTTCACAAAAAGTGTAAATGACTGAATCTTAAAGTGCAAGAAATGTAAATTGCTTGAATTGTAAAAGGGATTGGGAGTTGGGATTGCAGAATTTAAACAAGAGGAAGTAAATTGCAGCAAAACAGAAGAGTAGAATGTGGATTGAAGTAAAGTAGATCTAAACAGAAAAGTAAAAATGCTTGAGAAATTAAAACAGAAAATGAATTGTGCTTAAATTGTAGCAAATTAAAAGAAGTTGGAGATCTCAGGAGTGGAAGAAACTAGAAAATAAGTCTAGATCTCAAATCCTTCCTTGATCCAACAAGATTAATGGCAAAAGAAATAAAGAAAAGTAAGTTGCAGAAGTAAATTGCAGAATTAAAAAGAAGATGCAGTAAAGTAAATAGAAATGGAAATTCAATTATGCAGAGAAAGTAAACAAGAGATCCCAAGGTGAGATTGAAACAGAAGTTCTTCAATTCTTCACCCAAGATCAAAAGCAAGAAAAGTAAAGAGTGCTCAAGCAAGAACAAGGAAGAAGAGAGATCAATTCCTCTTCCCAATTCTCTAAGATCCCAATTCACAAGTAAAAAGCTCAAAAATGAAAATGACAATTAAAAGGAAAATTCAAAGTAAAATCTAGAGGTGTCAAAAGGTTCTAATTACATTAAACTAGCTCCTATTTATACACTTTCTATTCTTGGATTTTAGAATTTGGATGGGCTTTTGATTTGGCGATAGAATTTAAGTTTTTCGGAGAGCTTTCCCTTTGGAATTTTCATAATAGTTTTCGGAGAGCTTTGGATATTGAGTGATCTTTAATTTCTTTGTCTTGGGGATTGGCAAGAGCTTTGTGCCCTTGTTTCTTGACTTCACCCACGCTTTTCCTTCCTTAAGCCACGCTTCTCTTCTTTGCTTAGATCATGCTCCTTAGGCTACGCTTTTCTAATTTTTTTTCTTTTCTTCACCTACAAGTAATCAAAATAACCAATCAAAGTATCACCAAATTCACAAAGTTTATAAATCATTAAAAATCAATTAAATTTAGCTTCAACCTCATGATTTAGCATCAATTAAATGGTGGTTGTTTGATTCAATGAAACCATGCATTTCCATTCCAAATTACTTACTTAGAATGCAAGAAAGTGCATAAAACCAAATAAAAACAAAGAAAAAGGCTACTAAAACTAGGCTAAGATGACTTGTCATCAATGCGCACCAAATTGGATAAGCAAAGCAACATTGGGCGCTCAGTTTGGTTTTCCAACTGAGCCATCCTCTGGGAGGTCGATCTTGGACCAAAAATCCACCAAAAATCCAATTTAATTCATTTCTTCACCAAATTTTAGAGCCCACCCAAATTCTTAGATCTAAAGTAGGAAGTGTATAAATAGGTGATAGTTTGATTTAGAGAGGACGGAACTTTTAGCTTCTTTGAGAATTTTCATTTTTGTAATTTTTGAGCTTTTTACTTTGAATTTGGATCTTAGAGAATTGGGAAGGAGAATTGATCTCTCTTCTTCCTTGTTCTTGCTTGAGCACTCTTTACTTCTTGTTTTGGATCTTGGGTGGAGAATTGAAGAAATTCTGTTTTAATCTCACATTGAGATCTCTTGTTTAATCTTTCTGCAAAATTCTAAGAAACTTTGAGTTACATTTCAAATTCTGTTTACTGTTTTCTCTTGTCTACTTCTTCTGCAACTTAATTCTCCATTTCTTTTGCAATTGTTCTTGTTGGATCAAGGAAGGATTTGAGATCTAGACTTGTTTTCTAGTCTCTTCCACTCCTGAGATCTTTAATTTCTCTTTTAATTTCTGCAATTGAGCTACATTTACTTTCTGTTTTAATTCTTCAAGTATTTTTACTCTTCTGTTTGAGATCTATTTGAATTCAATTCATCTTTTGCTCTTCTGTTTATTGAAATTTACTTCTTCTTGTTTAAATTCTACAATCTCAGCTCCCAATTCCTTTATTAATTCAAGCAATTTACATTTCTTGCACTTTAAGATTCAGTCATTTACATTTCTTGCAATCTAAGCTTCTGCAATTTAAATTACTTGTTCTTTAAGATTCAGCACTTTTATTTTCTGTCCTCTTTAATTCACTACAATTCTTCCCTCTCCCTTTACATTTCAAGCAATTTAGCTTCTGTCAATTACAAACAACTCAAACCAATACTTGATTCTCTTGACTAAATCAATCACTAAACTAAAATTGCTCAATCCTTCAATCCCTGTGGGATCGACCTCACTCATGTGAGTTATTATTACTTGATGCGACCCGGTACACTTGCCGGTTAGTTAGGGTGTTGGAATTCGTTTTCCAAAATATCCCATCAAGTTTTTGGTGCCGTTGCCGGGGATTGATTAGATTGACAATGATTAAGTGAAGTGGAGATCTAGATCAAGCACTTTTTCTTTTTTGTTCTTTAATTCTTAACTAACACACTAACCGTTTGAATTTTTGCTAACTAAAATTTCATTCTAGCAATGGATTGAAGTGTTACTGTCCTTCTGCTTTGAGTGATCTTTATGTGTGGTTTGCATGTCAGGGACAAGAGGAGCTATACCCACCATTTGTGAACAAGACGAAAGAACCCCCAGGAGATTAAGAAGAGCTGAAAGAGGGAAAAACATTGTTGGAGAAGAGGATTCGGAAGAAGAGTTCCAAGATATGGAGGAACACTCAATAAACCCAACGAATCCACCAGGAGGAGCAGCCAATAACAACAACAATCCACCACAGAGAAGAGTTTTGGCTTCCTACACATTTGCAAATCCTAGACATTGTGGGAGTAGCATTCTTACCCCAAAGGTTAATTCAAATAACTTTGAACTAAAGCCACAACTTATCACCTTGGTTCAAAACAATTGTTCTTATGGAGGAGGACCACTTGAAGATCCAAACCAACACTTGTCTACTTTCTTGAGGATTTGTGACACTGTCAAAACCAATGGAGTGCATCCTGACATCTACAAGCTGTTATTATTTCCATTTTCTCTCAGAGACAAAGCTACTTAATGGTTGGAATCCTTCCTAAGAGACAGCATCAACAATTGGGATGATCTAGTGAGCAAGTTCCTTGCCAAGTTTTACCCACCTCAAAGGGTTATTAGATTGAAGACTGAAGTACAAACATTCACACAAATGGATGCTGAACCTTTATATGAGGCATGGGAATGATACAAGGATTTAATCAGGAAATGTCCTCCTAAAATGTTCAATGAGTGGGACAGATTGCAGAATTTTTATGAAGGCTTGACATTGAAATCTCAAGAGGCTTTAGATCATTCAGCAGGAGGCTCTGTGCAACTCATGAAAACTGCAGAGGAGGCCCAAAATCTCATTGACATGGTAGCTAACAACCAGTATTTCTTTGCTCACCAAAGGCAACGTCAACCATCACAGAGGAAAGGAGTGATGGCACTGGAAGGAGTGGATTCAATCTTAGCTCAAAACAAAATGATGCAGTAGCAAATCCAACAACAATTTGAGCAAATGGCCAAAAGGATTGATAGCCTCCAAGTTGTAGCAGTCAACACAAGCCAACCATCATCCACATGGGGAACAAATGAAGAAACTCAAGAGGATCAACAGGATCAACAGCAAGAACAAGTTCAGTATATGCATAATCAAAATTCTGGGACAAATGAGGTTTATGCTGACACTTACAACCCTTCATGAAAGAACCACCCCAACCTCAGATGGGGAGACAATCACAATCAAACTCAACAACCATGGCAAAGAAACTCAAACCAAAACAGTTGGAAAAACACAAACCAAAACAACCATCAGAATAACAACCAAAACCCATACAGAAAACCACAAAATACTTACCCCAACCCCAACTATCATCCATCCAATAACCAAGCCACCAATCAAAACACTTATCCTCAACCCTCTGATGTGCGGAAAACGATCCGACACAAAACTCACCGGCAAGTGCACCGGGTCGCATCAAGTAATAATAACTCACGGGAGTGAGGTCGATCCCACAGGGATTGAAGGATTGAGAAATTTTAGTTTAGTGGTTGATTTAGTCAAGCGAATCAAGATTTGGTTGAGAGATTTGTGATTAACAGAATTTAAATTGCATAATAACTCACGGGTCGATCCCACAGGGATTGAAGGATTGAGAAATTTTAGTTTAGTGGTTGATTTAGTCAAGCGAATCAAGATTTGGTTGAGGGTTGAG
>NW_015496064.1:24691-41217 GCF_000816755.2 Arachis ipaensis
TGATGTGCGGAAAACGATCCGACACAAAACTCACCGGCAAGTGCACCGGGTCGCATCAAGTAATAATAACTCACGGGAGTGAGGTCGATCCCACAGGGATTGAAGGATTGAGCAATTTTAGTTTAGTGGTTGATTTAGTCAAGCGAATCAAGATTTGGTTGAGTGATTTGTGATTTGCAGAATTTAGATTGCATGGAAAGTAAAGGGAATGGGTAAATTGCATTGAATTTAAAGAGAACTGAAATTTAAAGTGCTGAATCTTAAAGAACAAGAAATTAAATGGCAGAAACTTAGAACGCAAGAAATGTAAATTGCAGAATCTTAAAGTGCAAGAAATGTAAATGGCTTGAATTGTAAAGGGAATTGGGAATTGGATTTGCAGAAATTAAACAAGGAAAAGTAAATTTCAACAAACATAAGAGTGGAAGATGAATTGGATTGAATCGGATCTTGAAACAGAAATGTAAATGAGCTTGAAAGCAGTAAACAGAGAATGTAAAATGATAATTCAGATCTCAGGACCCAAGAGACTAGATAACCAAGTCTAGATCTCAATGCCTTCCTAGATCCAACAAGAACAATTGCAAGGGAAACGAAGAATTGTAAATTGCAGAGAAAGTAGAAGAGAGAAGCAATTAACCAAAATGGAAATTTAATTATGCAGTAAAATGAAACAGGGAGATCTCAGGATGAGATTGAAACAGATTTCTTTCAATTCTCCAACCCAAGATCCAAGACAAGGAAAGTAAAGAGTGCTGGGCAAGAACAAGGAAGAAGAGAGATCAATTCTCCTCCCCAAATTCTCTTGAATTAAAACAACAATGACAAGAAATGTAAAGTGAGCTCTCTACTAAGTGTACTAATCAAAACCGAAAAGAAAAGCCCCCGAAAAACTTAAATCCTATGCTATTTATACACTTTCTTCAAATGGTCTTCAAGCCTTCAATTGGGCCTTTGCTCTTGATGGAATTGGGTTGATAGAGGCCTTGGTTGATTGCTCTTGGAGTTTGGAGAAGAACCGAAGTGAACCGGGTTTGGAATCATGTAAGCTTGAGTAAAAGTTTGAGTAAAAGTTTGAGGCAAACTTTTACTCAAACTTTTCATATCAGCCACCCCATCTTTGCTGCTACCAACGTTTGAGCCAAAGTTTGGGGTCAAACTTTTGCTCAAACGTTGGCTCCCCCTTGCATACTCATGGCGCCAACGTTTGCCAAAAAGTTTGAGGCACACGTTGGCGCAAACTTTTGCTCTCCAGGGTGTGTTGTTCATGGCGCCAACGTTTGCCAAAAAGTTTGAGGCAAACGTTGTCGCAAACTTTTGCTCCCCAGGGTGTTGATTTGTGAGGCCAACGTTTGCCAAAAAGTACTCTTTGGCTATTTCTTTTTCTCCCCTTTTTTTTTTCTTTCTTTTTGTTTTTCTTTCTAACCAAGGATTTTTATTTGATTGAGATTCATAGATAGTAGACCACTTTATACTTAGAAGGAAACATCCTAGTTCTTTTATTTACTAAAAGTGAGCTATTATACAATCACACACACATACCACCACTTACTTTTATTATACTTCTATCTAACAGAGAATTATCTCACTTCACATTCAAACATTTTTTTTATTGAATTAAAGATGCAGGGGACAAAGCATGCTTTTTGTTCAGTGAAAGTAAATACACAAGCACACACATAGGCTAGCTTACTTATTTTAAGAGTGATTCTACTTGTACTAGATGAACACTTTAGCAAGACACAAGTCAAAGCATTTTTCAACAGTAAGAGTTAAGTGTAGATACAACCTATTGGTTTGCAGTTCCTTTGTCCTTCCTTCTGTTGTGCCCTTTTGAGTTATGATGCATGGTATCTTCAAATGGTAGTGAGTTCCCTGCACAATTCTCGAAAGTTGCTTGCTTTTCAAGCCCTTAGGTGACTGGTTAGTATGCATGAATTGAGTGTGGCTTTTGGGTTTGATTTAGTGTGGGAACACCAAACTTAATTTCTTGCCACTTCCTCTGATGCAACAGGTTGACTATATGTAAAATCTTGTTTCCTTACTAAAGGTTATGGAATTAAAACTAGAAATCAGTTAAGTAAGTGAATAACCTATTTGATTGCTTAGAGCTAGTATTGTGCAGGAGGTGCGAATGTGTTTTTAAATGAGGTTTTGGTGGAACACCAAACTTAGAATCCTTCATTCTCCCTTAAATTGTTTTGGTGTGCAACACCAAACTTAGCTCCTTGCAATGCATACCAATTATTCAACATTTTTATTGAAAAGGCTATGAAAAGAAAATTACCTCAGGTTGGGTTGCCTCCCAACAAGCGCTTCTTTATTGTCATTAGCTTGACATTCTTCAATTCTTTTCAAGAAGGTTGTAGGTTCTGAACCTCTTTTTCCTTATCCCATGGTCCTCCCAAGTACAGCTTTACTCTGTGACCGTTTGCTGTAAATTGACTCTTTGTTGCTTCATCTAGCAATTCAATACTCCCATAAGGAAAAACCTTTGTCACCAAGTACGGACCAGTCCACTTAGACTTAAGTTTGCCAGGGAAGATCTTAAGCCTTGAGTTATACAGGAGCACTTGTTGTCCTGGTTTGAATTCCTTCTTTGTGATCTTCTTATCATGCCACCTCTTAGCTCTTTCCTTGTATATCTTAGCACTCTCATAGGCTTCTAGCCTGAATTCATCTAACTCATTTAGTTGTAACAACCTTTTCTCTCCTGCAGCTTAGGAATCAAGGTTGAGGAGTTTAGTGGCCCAAAAAGCTCTGTGTTCCAGCTCTACAGGGAGGTGATAGGATTTGCCATATAATAACTGAAAGGGTGACTTGCCAATAGGGGTTTTGTAAGCTGTCCTATATGCCCATAAGGCATCTTCTAACTTCCTAGCCCAATCCTTTCTCGTGCTTCCCACTGTTTTCTCTAGGATCTTCTTCAGTTCCCTATTTGCGAGTTCAGCCTGGCCATTAGTCTGAGGGTGGTAAGGTGTGGCTACTTTATGGATTACTCCATATTTGTGGAGGAGTTTCTCCATCTGTTTGTTACAAAAGTGACCACCACCATCACTAACCAGCCCCTTGGGTACTCCATATCTTGTGAAAATGTGCTTTTTAAGGAATTGGAGGACAATCTGTGCATCACAGGTGGTTGTGGCTATTGCTTCCACCCACTTTGATACATACTCTACTGCCACCAGGATATATCTGAAAGAGTAGGAAGGAGGAAAAGGTCCCATGAAATCAATACCCCATAAGTCAAACACATCCACTTCCAGGATGAAATTTTGAGGCATCTCATTTCTCTTTGTCAATCCTCCAGTTCTTTGACATTCATTGCATTGGTGAACAAACTCTCTGGCATCCTTGAAGATGGTTGGCCAATAAAACCCACTCTGTAATACTTTTGCAGCTGTTCTCTCTGGTCCAAAGTGTCCACCATATGCTGAGCCATGGCAATGCCATAGTATGTCCTTCATTTCACTTTCAGGGACACACCTTCTAATCATTCCATCAGAGCATCTCTTGAATAGAAAAGGTTCATCCCACAAGAACGTCCTTGCTTCATTGAGTAATTTCTTCATTTGTTGCTTGGAAAATTCTTGAGGTATCTTCCTTCCTACCTTGTAGTTTGCTATGTCAGCAAACCAAGGTGTTTGTTGAATTTGGAAAAGATGTTCATCAGGGAAGTTCTCATTTACTTGATGTGGTTTGTCTTGCTTAGCTTCTTGTGGCACTCTTGATAGATGATCTGCTACTTGATTTTCACTTCCCTTCCTATCCATCACTTCAATATCAAATTCTTGTAGCAGCAACACCCACCTAATAAGCCTTGGCTTTGAATCCTGTTTAGACATTAGATACTTGAGAGCAGAATGGTCAGTGTATACTATAACCTTTGAACTGATCAAGTATTGTCTAAACTTATCAAATGCATATACAATCCACAGGTTTTAATTCTTCCTCCAATAAAATTTTGTGCATGCAAATAGCAGGGCTGATGCCTTTGATGTCCTCAATTGTCCACCCCAAGGCTGTTTTGTGAGTTTTTAATACTTCAATCAACCTTGCTTCCTCATCCATGTTCAAAAAGGAATTTATAATTACTGGAAATGCCTCTGCTTCCCCAAGAAACACGTATTTGAGGTGAGGAGGGAGAGGTTTCAACTCCTGTTTTGGTTTGTCCTCTTTCTTGTCTTCAATGAGCATTTCTATCACTTCCTCTCTTTGTTCTTTCTGATGCTCTAAATAGTTGTCTTCAAACATTTCTTCTACCAGCCCTTCAATCATGTCCACATTTCATGTAGTTTTCTTGCTCTGAGGGGTGTTGCATTGATTTGAAGACATTGATTACCATTTGTTCATTATGCACCCTGAAGGTCATTTTTCCCTTCTCCACATCAATAGTGGTTCTTGCTGTGGCTAGAAATGGTCTCCCCAAGATGATTGAGCTGCTTCCTTCCCCTTCTGTGTCTAAGATTACGAAGTCTGCGGGGAAGATAAACTTTCCAACCTTCACTAGTAAATTCTCCACTTTCTTCTGTGTGTGTTGAATGTTCCTCTTCTAGTGGTCTCTTGCTACTCTTCAATGTTCTCCCACTCCTTAATTGTATTGCCTTGCATTCTTCCTTAGGATTTGGGATTGTGTCACTCGGTAGTGAGCTTGAAGGTCTCTCAACAGAAATCTATTTGGAGATTTTCCCAATTTGCCTCTCTAGGCTCTTTATGGAGGCTTCATGGTTCTTGGTTGTCATTTCCTGGTGTTTCAACATTTTGTCTATTAGGGTCTCCAAGTTAGTGAGTCTTTGAGATTCAGGTGATACTTGGGGTGGGTTGTGAGATGCGGGTGGTGGATGGTAGGCATTTTGGTTGGTGGGTTAGTTATTAGATTGGTACTGGATGAGGTTGTTGTAGTTGTTTTGAGGTCTTCTGTAAGTGTTTTGGTTAGTTTGCTGCTGGTTGTGGTTTTGGTTGCTTCTTGGGTTGTTTTGGTTTGAGTTCCTCTGCCATGGTTGTTGGTTTTGGGTGTGATTATCTCCCCACCTGAGGTTTGGGTGGTTCTTCCAGGATGGATTGTATGTATCACCATACACTTCATTTGGTCCTTGGTTGTGCATGTACTGTACTTGCTCTTGTTGTTGTTCTTCTTGAGTTTCTTCATTTTGCCCCCATGTCAAGTAGAACATAAGAAACACACAAACCAGTGACACTTCAATCTATTGCTAGAATGAAGTTTTAGTTAGCTTAAGCAAAAATTCGAACAGTTAGTGGGTTAATTGAAAATTAAAGGACAGAAAAGAAAAAAAATGCTTGATCTAGATCTCCACTTTACTTAATCATTGTCAATCTAATCAATCCCCGGCAACGGCGCCAAAAACTTGATGTGCGGAAAACGATCCGACACAAAACTCACCGGCAAGTGCACCGGGTCACATCAAATAATAATAACTCACGGGAGTGAGGTCGATCCCACAAGGATTGAAGGATTGAGCAATTTTAGTTTAGTGGTTGATTTAGTCAAGCGAATCAAGATTTGGTTGAGAGATTTGTGATTAACAGAATTTAAATTACATAGAAAGTAAAGAGAATAGGTAAATTGCATGAAATTAAAGAGAACTGAAATTTAAAGTGCCAAATCTTAAAGAACAAGAAATTAAATGGCAGAAACTTAGAATGCAAGAAATGTAAATTGCAGAATCTTAAAGTGCAAGAAATGTAAATGGCTTGAATTGTAAAGGGAATTGGAAATTGGATTTGCAGAAATTAAACAAGGAAAAGTAAATTTCAACAAACATAAGAGTGGAAGATGAATTGGATTGAATCGGATCTTGAAACAGAAATGTAAATGAGCTTGAAAGCAGTAAACAGAGAATGTAAAATGATAATTCAGATCTCAGGACCCAAGAGACTAGATAACCAAGTCTAGATCTCAATGCCTTCCTAGATCCAACAAGAACAATTGTAAAGGAAATGTAAATTGCAGAGAAAGTAGATGAAGAAGCAATTAACAGAAATTTAAATTCAATTGTGCAGTAAAGTGAAACAGAGAGATCTCAGGATGAGATTGAAACAGATTTCCTTCAATTCTCCAACCCAAGATCCAAGACAAGGAAGGTAAAGAGTGCTGGGCAAGAACAAGGAAGAAGAGAGATCAATTCTCCTCCCCAAATTCTCTTGAATTAAAACAACAATGCCAAGAAATGTAAAGTGAGCTCTCTACTAAGTGTACTAATCAAAACCGAAAAGAAAAGCCCCCGAAAAACTTAAATCCTATGCTATTTATACACTTTCTTCAAATGGTCTTCAAGCCTTCAATTGGGCCTTTGCTCTTGATGGAATTGGGTTGATAGAGGCCTTGGTTGATTGCTCTTGGAGTTTGGAGAAGAACCGAAGTGAACCGGGTTTGGAATCATGTAAGCTTGAGTAAAAGTTTGAGTAAAAGTTTGAGGCAAACTTTTACTCAAACTTTTCATATCAGCCACCCCATCTTTGCTGCTACCAACGTTTGAGCCAAAGTTTGGGGTCAAACTTTTGCTCAAACATTGGCTCCCCCTTGCACACTCATGGCGCCAATGTTTGCCAAAAAGTTTGAGGCAAACGTTGGCGCAAACTTTTGCTCTCCAGGGTGTGTTGTTCATGGCGCCAACGTTTGCCAAAAAGTTTGAGGCAAACGTTGGCGCAAACTTTTGCTCTCCAGGGTGTTGATTTGTGATGCCAAAAGTTTGCCAAAAGGTTTGAGGCAAACTTTTGCTCAAGCTTTTTTCCCAAAAGTTTGCACAAAAGTTTGAGGCAAACTTTTGGTCAAGCTTTTTGCTCCCTAGTTCGTTTTCACTTATTCCAAAAGTTTGAGCTAAAGTTTGAGGCAAACTTTTGCTCAAACTTTTTTTCCTCTCTTCCTCCTAGCCATTCCTTCTTGCTTCAACCTTTCTCCAAGCTTTCTTCACCTATCATTAATAAACCAAACACATCAAAGCTATGCTCAAAATCATGAGATATTCATTCTTTCATAATATGTGACAATTATAGCATAAAACCTCATGAAATTGCATTAATTCATCTATGGTTGATTAAATCAAAGGAAGCATGAAAATCTACCCAATTGGCTTGCTTATGGCTCAAGAAAGTGCATAATTCATTTGAAAACAAAAGAAAAAGACTAGTGAAACTAGGCTAAGATGACTTGTCATCACCCTCAACACCCCGCAATCAACCAATCTCACAAGACTCTCAGAGGATTACCAACTTGGAGATCTTAATGGATAAAATGATGAAGCACCAAGAGATGACAACAAAAAACCAGGAAGCATCCATGAAGAATATGGAGAGGCAGATTGGACAGCTTTCCAAGCAAATTGCCATTGAGGGACCTTTGAGCTCACTCCCACGTGACACCATTCCTAATCCAAAAGAGGAATGTAAGGCTATACAACTAAGGAGTGGAAAGACCTTGGTGAGAAATGAAGAAGTGATAAAGAAGCCAAAGGAAAATAAAAAAGGACAGGGTGAAAGAGAGGGAGCCAATGATGAGGACGTAACAGCAAGCAAGCAAACTTCAAAGCAGGCTGAAGAAAAGGAGGAACAGCCAAAAATTTCAAGAAAAGGGAAGGAAGCAATTGAAAAGCCAACTAAGGACTACAGGCAGGGAGTGAACTTCACACCTCCATTACCATATCCCCAAAGGTTCAACAAGGAGACTAAGGACCAACACTTCCCAAAATTTCTTGAAATCTTCAAGAAATTGGAGATCAACATACCCCTGGCTGAGGCACTTGAGCAAATGCCCCTATATGCCAAGTTTTTGAAGGAACTTATAAACAAGAAGAGAAGCTGGCAAGAAAAGGAGACCATTATGCTCACAGAAGAATGTAGCGCTGTGATCCAAAGGGGTATCCCACCAAAGCTCAAAGATCCAGGGAGTTTTGTGGTCTCATACACCATAGGCAAGATGACATTGGAAAACGCCCTATGCGATTTAGGTGCCAGTATCAATTTGATGCCCCTCTCAATGATGAGAAAGCTTGCTATAGAAGAAATCAAACCTACTAGGATATCACTAGTGATGGCCGATAGATCAATCAAGACACCCAATGGAATTGTGAAAAATTTACTAGTAAAGGTTGGAGAGTTTATCTTCCCTACAGACTTTGTAATTTTGGACACAGAAGGGGAAGGAAATAACTCAATCATCTTGGGAAGACCATTTCTAGCTACAGCAAGAACCACTATTGATGTGGAGAAGGGAGAAATGACCTTCAGGGTACATAATGAGCAAATGGTAATCAATGTCTTCAATTCAATGCAACATCCCTCTGAACAAGAAAATTACATGAAGGTGGATGTGATAGAAAGCTTGGTAGAAGAAATGTTTGAGGACAACTATCAAGAACACCAGGAAGAACAAGGAGGGGAAGTGGTAAAAATATCCATTGAAGACCAGGAGGAGGATAAGCCAAAACAGGAGTTGAAGCCTCTCCCTCCTCACCTCAAATACGTGTTTCTTGGGAAAGCAGGAGCCTTGCCAGAAATCATAAACTCCTCCTTGAACATGGAAGAGGAAACAAAGTTGATTGAAGTATTAAAAGCTCACAAAACAGCCTTGGGTTGGACAATTGAGGACATCAAAGGCATCAGCCCTACCATCTGTATGCATAAAATTTTATTGGAGGAAGAGTCAAAGCCTGTGGTTCAGCCTCAAAGAAGACTCAACCCAACCATGAAAGAGGTAGTTCAAAAGGAAGTGATGAAGCTATGGAATGCTAGGATAATCTTCCCAATCTTGGACAGCTCGTGGGTGAGTCCGGTTCAAGTTGTACCAAAAAAGGGAGGAATAACAGTCATCACCAATGAGAAGAATGAGCTGATCCCCACTAGGACAGTGACTGGGTGGAGAATGTGCATAGATTATAGGAGGCTAAATGATGCTACAAGAAAAGATCACTTCCCTCTGCCCTTCATTGATCAAATGTTGGAAAGATTAGCAGGTCATGCTTATTACTGCTTCCTTGATGGGTACTCTGGGTACAATCAAATAGTGGTGGATCCCAAGGATCAAGAGAAGACTTCCTTCACATGCCCATTTGGAGTTTTTGCCTACAGAAGGATGCCCTTTGGGCTATGCAATGCCCCAGCCACTTTTCAAAGGTGTATGCTTTCCATATTTTCTGATATGGTAGAAAAATTTTTAGAAGTCTTCATGGATGATTTTTCTGTCTTTGGCAATTCATTTAACACTTGCTTGCACAATTTGACTCTTGTTTTGAAAAGATGCCAAGAAACTAACCTAGTATTGAACTGGGAGAAGTGCCATTTCATGGTTCCGGAAGGAATAGTTCTTGGGCATAAAGTGTCATGTAAAGGTATAGAAGTTGATAAAGCTAAAATAGAAATTATTGAAAAACTCCCTATACCTGTTAATGTGAAAGCAGTAAGGAGTTTCCTTGGGCATGCTGGCTTCTACAGGAGGTTCATCAAAGATTTTTCAAAAATAGCAAAACCATTGAGCAATTTACTAATGAATGATACCCCCTTTATCTTTGATGACAACTGTAAACATGCCTTTGAAACTCTAAAGAAAAAACTCATTACAGCACCAATTATCACACCCCCTGATTGGAACTTACCTTTTGAACTTATGTGTGATGCAAGTAACCTTGCTATTGGTGCTGTACTGGGGCAAAAGAAAGACAAGCTGCACCATGTCATATACTATGCCAGTAAGGTGTTAAATGAAACACAGAAGAATTATACCACCACTGAGAAAGAACTTTTAGCAATTGTATATGCATTTGATAAGTTTAGGCAATACTTGATTGGTTCAAAGGTTAGTGTGTATACTGACCATGCTGCTCTCAAGTATTTAATGTCTAAACAGGACTCAAAGCCAAGGCTTATTAGGTGGGTGCTGCTGCTACAAGAATTTGATATTAAAGTGAGAGATCGAAAGGGGAGTGAAAATCAAGTAGCAGATCATCTATCAAGAGTACCACAAGAAACCAAGCAAGATAGACCACAGCAAGTAAATGAGAATTTTCCTGATGAGCACCTTTTCCAAGTTCAACAAACACCTTGGTTTGCTGACATAGCAAATTTCAAAGTAGGAAGGAAAATACCTCAAGACTTTTCCAAGCAACAAGTGAAGAAGCTACTCAATGAAGTAAGGAAGTTCTTGTGGGATGAACCTTTTTTATTCAAGAGATGCTCTGATGGAATGATTAGGAGGTGTGTCCCTGAATATGAAATGAAGGACATATTGTGGCATTGTCATGGTTTAGCATACGGTGGACACTTTGGACCAGAGAGAACGGCTGCAAAGGTACTGCAGAGTGGCTTCTATTGGCCAACTATCTTTAAGGATGCTAGAGAGTTTGTTCACCAATGCAATGAATGCCAAAGAGCTGGAAGATTGACAAGAAGGAATGAGATGCCTCAAAATTTCATCCTGGAAGTGGAGCTATTTGACTTATGGGGCATTGATTTCATGGGACCCTTTCCTCCCTCCTACTCTTTCAGATACATCTTAGTGGCAGTGGAATATGTCTCAAAGTGGGTGGAAGCCATAGCCACAACCACCTGTGATGCACAGATTGTCCTTCAATTCCTTAAGAAGCACATTTTCACTAGATATGGAGTGCCCAAGGGTCTTATTAGCGATGGTGGTGGTCATTTCTGCAACAAACAGATGGAGAAACTCCTCCACAAATATGGAGTAATCCATAAAGTAGCCACACCTTACCACCCTCAAACTAATGGCCAGGCTGAATTAGCAAATAGGGAGTTGAAGAAGATCTTAGAGAAAACAGTGGGAAGCACAAGAAAAGATTGGGCTAGGAAGCTAGAAGATGCCCTCTGGGCATACAGGACAGCTTTCAAAACTCCCATTGGAAAGTCCCCCTTTCAGCTATTGTATGGAAAATCATGCCATCTCCCTGTAGAGCTTGAACACAGAGCTTTTTGGGCTACTAAACTCCTCAACCTTGATTCTCAGGCAGCAGGGGAGAAAAGGTTACTACAATTAAATGAGTTGGATGAATTTAGGTTAGAAGCCTATGACAATGCTAAGACATACAAGGAAAAATCCAAGAGGTTGCATGATAGAAAGATTTTAAAGAAAGAGTTCAAACCAGGACAGCAAGTACTCCTGTACAATTCACGGCTCAAGATTTTTCCTGGCAAGCTCAAGTCCAAATGGACTGGCCCATATTTAGTGACAAAGGTTTTTCCTTATGGAAGTCTTGAGTTGCTAGATGAAGCTACACAGAGTCATTTCACAGCAAACGGGCACAGAGCAAAGCCTTACTTAGGAAGGCCATGGGACAAGGAAAAAGAGGTTCAGAACCTGAGTTAAGCAAGAATGAAGGATGTCAAGCTAATGACAATAAAGAAGCGCTTGTTGGGAGGCAACCCAACCTGAGGTAGTTTTCTTTTTATTGTTATTTTAATAAAAAGGTCAATTAGTTTTATCTGTACTGTAAGAAGCTAAGTTTGGCATTGCACACCAAAACAATCTAAGGGAGAATAAGGGATTTTAAGTTTGGTGTCCCACCAAAACCTCATCATAAAACACATTCTCACTTTCTGCCTAATGCTAGCTTCAAACAATTAGATAAACTAGTTAACTATTTACTGTTTCATAGTTTTTTTAGTTTTATTACCTTTAGCAAGGAAAAAGGATTCCACATATGGTTAGTTTGCTGCATGAGAAACATTGGCAAGGAACTAAGTTTGGTGTTCACACACCAAAGTAAGTTCAAGAGCCACAAATAAGCTTTGCATATTAATCAGTTACCTAAAGGGCTTGAGAAACAAGCAACTTTTGAGAATCATGCAGGAAAACAGCAAACATTTGAAGACAATCTGCAGTATAACTCAAAAGAGACATAACAGAAGGAAGAATGAAAAGCTACAACCCAACAGGTTGTATTTATACTTAATCCTTGTAGTTATGAAATGTTTTAATTCAGGGATTCCTTTATGGCTTGCTAGAATGATCATTTAGTTGCAAGTAAAAGTACATGCTAAAGAAAGCTATCTAAAATTTCTCTTTAGCCTAAAAGTTATCTGCATAATAAATGTCATCCCTCATCAGCTTGAGTACTTTGCTTTGTTCCCTTGCTGTTCGAATAAAAAGAGAGATGTTTGAGTTAGAAAAGTGATTGTTCAATGTTGCAAAAGTTAGAATGAAAGTTAATGGTGGTATGTGTTTGATTCAATTGTTAGCTCACAAAATAATTGCTGCATAATGACATGTTACTTGAAGCCTGAACTAGTTTGCTGCTATGAAGCCTTGAATTAACAAAAATCCCTTGAAAATTAATCAAAACAGAAAGAAGAAAAAGAAAAAGAAAAGCCAAAAGTTGGCAAAGAAACAAATAATAAGGCTAGACACCAATAGCTTGGACCCTAGGACACATGCCTGTGGTGTTTTTGTACTAGGATATGCTTGGATAAGTAAGTTCTAAGGAGTATTTCAAAACTTGGCCACTTAGATCAACTGATTTGAGATTGCCAACTGAAAGTCCACAATAAAGAGCAACCTAGCTACAAAACACTTAGTTATCCAAAGAGATGCTGGGCATCAATGATCCTAGGAAGAAAAAGGTGAGCCATGTGTCTGTGGTGAAAGAATGTTGAGTGAAATTAAGCCAAAGGCCACTACAACATTTGCCACCAAGCCTTCAATAAGTAATAAGCTCTCTAATGCAAAAGAAAGAAGGAAAAAGCTACCAAGGGAAGTGAGCAAAAAGTAAGGCATTGTAGCAGCAACCTTAGTAAATCTTTGAAGAAACATTGTTTGTTTAACAGCAAGTAATAAATGAGCTACTATTGATCTGCATGAAATCCCATGAACCAAGTTAAACTATTTGCTTAATAAGGACATGTATACTTCTCTATTACATTCTATCTTCTCTTATGTTTAATGCTTGCTTGGGGACAAGCAAGTTTTAAGTTTGGTGTTGTGATGACAAGTCATCTTAGCCTAGTTTTACTAGTCTTTTTCTTTGTTTTTATTAGGTTTTATGCACTTTCTTGCCTTGTAAGTAAGTAATTTGGAGTGAAATTGCATGTTTTGTTAAATCAACTAACCACCCTTTAATTAATACAAAATCATGAGGTTTAAGCTAAAATTAATTGAATTATGAATGAATTTTAAACTTTGTGAATTTGGTGATACTTTGATTGGTTGATTTGATTACTTGTAGGTGAAGAAAGAAGAAAATAAGAAAAGTGTGGCCTAAGGAGTGTGCCCAAAGGAAGCAAGAAGCATGACCAAGAGAAGAAAAGCGTAGCAACATCAAAGAAGAATGGAAGCTAAGTTGGGAGAATGAACCGAGCTTCACAAGGAATAAAAAGAGAAAGCAAAGCACCAAGCTCAGTTTACTTAGTTAACTGAGCACTAAAGAAAGCAAGGAAATAACATAAAGCTCAGTTCACTAAGTGAGCTTTATCGGGCTCCTTCAAGAATTAATTCAAAGCAAAATTCCATGAATGAAGCCACCAAGTTTCGAACTCATGAACTAAAGGAAGCAACGAATACTCCTTGCAAGGAAAATAAAAGAAAATGGCCAAAAAGCTTCATCCAAGGTTCGAACAAGGAACCACACGCTACTTAGCTTGCAAGAGAATAAGCCAAGATGGATTCCAAGGGGTTCGAACCAGGGAGCTCCATGGGAAGCAAGGAAGGAGCGTCCAACCCCTCCAAGGAAATTAGCTTCAAATTGCTTCCACCAAGGTTCGAACTTGGAAGCATGAGGACGCTACAATGGGGAGCTCAGTTGGTTTTCCCAACTGAGCGCTACTCTTCCCCCATCCCCCACACTTTGGTGCAACAAGAAGCACCAAGGAGAAAGCCTGGCACACACAATGACACGGCCAAGAAGCTTGTCAAGCGCACATTGACACGGCCAGGACATAGAGCTCAGTTCAAAATTCCAACTAAGCTCTATTGAAGTGTAATATGGCCAAGGCTGGGACGCACACCAAATTGGACAAGCAAAGCAACATTGGGCGCTCAGTTTGGTTTTCCAACTGAGCCATCCCCTGGGAGGTGGATCTTGGACCAAAAATCCAATTTAATTAATTTCTTCACCAAATTTTAGAGCCCACCCAAATTCTTAGATCTAAAGTAGGAAGTGTATAAATAGGTGATAGTTTGATTTAGAGAGGACGGACCTTTTAGCTTCTTTGAGAATTTTTATTTTTGTAATTTTTGAGCTTTTTATTTTGAATTTGGATCTTAGAGAATTGGGAAGGAGAATTGATTTCTCTTCTTCCTTGTTCTTGCTTGAGCACTCTTTATTTCTTGTTTTGGATCTTGGGTGGAGAATTGAAGAAATTCTGTTTCAATCTCACCTTGAGATCTCTTGTTTAATCTTTCTGTAAAATTCTAAGAAACTTTAAGTTACATTTCAAATTCTGTTTACTGTTTTCTCTTGTCTACTTCTTCTGCAACTTAATTCTCCATTTCTTTTGCAATTGTTCTTGTTGGATCAAGGAAGGATTTGAGATCTAGACTTGTTTTCTAGTCTCTTCCACTCCTGAGATCTTTAATTTCTCTTTTAATTTCTGCAATTGAGCTACATTTACTTTCTGTTTTAATTCTTCAAGTATTTTTACTCTTCTGTTTGAGATCTATTTGAATTCAATTCATCTTTTGCTCTTCTGTTTATTGCAATTTACTTCTTCTTGTTTAAATTCTGCAATCCCAGCTCCCAATTCCTTTATTAATTCAAGTAATTTATATTTCTTGCACTTTAAGATTCAGTCATTTACATTTCTTGCAATCTAAGCTTCTGCAATTTAAATTACTTGTTCTTTAAGATTCAGCACTTTTATTTTCTGTCCTATTTAATTCACTACAATTCTTCCCTCTCCCTTTACATTTCAAACAATTTAGCTTCTGTCAATTACAAACAACTCAAACCAATACTTGATTCGCTTGACTAAATCAATCACTAAACTAAAATTTCTCAATCCTTCAATCCCTTTGGGATCGACCTCACTCATGTGAGTTATTATTACTTGATGCGACTCAGTACACTTGCCGGTTAGTTAGGGTGTTGGAATTCATTTTCCAAAATATCCCATCACACTTGTTCACAAATTAAGAATAAATTAATAAAAAAATTTAAAATTTTAATTTTTTTATTTTTTGGATATTGTTAGAATTTTTTATTTTTTTATAATTAGAAAAAATTTATTTTTTTAGTTTAGAAATAAAAAAATAAATTTACAGATCTGTTATTTACCAAAATATGCTAGACTTTATTTTATATTTCTAATAAAAATAAAAAAATTAATCATATAATTTAAAAATTCCAAAATAAAAAATTTAGTTTTTTAAAATTTTTAATTTTTTAAATTTTTTTTTTATCTTTTTATTCACTGGATAATGCTACAACCAGACAGTTGACTTTTTTTGCTGCATTTTGATGAGCGAATATTTTATACGCTTTTTGGGGTTAATTTCATATAGTTTTGAGTATGTGTTAGTTAGTTTTTAGTGTATTTCTATTAGTTTTTAGGAAAAATTCATATTTCTGGACTTTACTATGAGTTGTGTGTTTTTCTGTAATTTCAGGTATTTTTCTGGCTGAAATTGAAGGAGCTGAGCAAAAATCTGATTCAGGCTGAAAAAGGACTGCTGATGCTGTTGGATTCTGACCTTTCTGCACTCAAAGTGGATTTTCTGGAGCTACAGAACTCGAAATGGCATGCTTCCAATTGCGTTGGAAAGTAGACATCCAGGGCTTTCCAGCCATATATAATAGTCCATACTTTGCACAAGGATAGACGACGTAAACCGGCGTTCAACGCCAGTTCTCTGCCCAATTCTGGCGTCCAGCGCCAGAAAAGGATCAAAAGCTGGAGTTGCAATCAAGGGAAACATGAAAATCTACTCAATTAGCTTGCTTGTAGCTCAAGAAAGTGCATAATTCTAATGAAAACTAAAGAAAAAGACTAGCTAAAATGGGCTAGGATGACTTGTCATCACAACACCAAACTTAAAGCTTGCTTGTCCCCAAGCAAGAAATGAATTATTAAGAAGAAAGAATGAAATGGAAGAGGACGTTCATGCTAGCAGAGTGTTAATGATGGTTCATGGGGTTTTATGTGGATATGCAAATGCTCACTTTTTATTGACTCCTAGGCCTAGAAAGTCTCCTTCAAGCTTCAAGTGACATACTGCTATGACCTCTCATTATTCCTTTATCCTTGGCTTTTACTTTATTCACAAGCTTTATTTGAGTGTCATGTGTAGCAAGTTCATTTTCTTTTCTTTCTACTTGACACATTATTCACCATAGACACTTAGCTCATATTCCTTCTTAAAACATTGATGCCCAGCACCTCTTTGGGCTACTAAATGCTTTGTAGTTAGGTTGCTCTTGATAGTGGATTTTCAGCTGATGATCCCGGGTTAGTTAACCCAAGTCATCAAGTGTTGAGGCACTCCTAAGAGCTTACTAATCCAAGCAGATCCTAGTACAAAAACATCACAGGCATATATTTCAGAGTTCAAGCTATTGGTGTCCAGCTTT
>NW_015496064.1:42260-44564 GCF_000816755.2 Arachis ipaensis
AAGCTTGCTTGTCCCCAAGCAAGAAATGAATTTTTAAGAAGAAAGAATGAAATGGAAGAGGAAGTTCATGCTAGCAGAGTGTTATTGATAGTTCATGGGGTTTTATGTGGATATGCAAATGCTCACTTCTTATTGACTCCTAGGCCTAGAAAGTTTCCTTCAAGTTTCAAGTGGCATACTGCTATGACCTCTCATTATTCCTTTATCCTTGGCTATTACTTTATTCATAAGCTTTATTTGAGTGTCATGTGTAGCAAGTCCATTTTCTTTTCTTTCTACTTGACACATTATTCACCATAGACACTTGGCTCACATTCCTTCTTAAAACATTGATGCCCAGCACCTCTTTGGGCTACTAAATGTTTTGTAGTTAGGTTGCTCTTGATAGTGGATTTTCAGCTGATGATCCCGGGTTAGTTAAACCAAGTCACCAAGTGTTGAGGCACTCCTAAGAGCTTACTAATCCAAGCAGATCCTAGTACAAAAACATCACAGGCATATATATCAGAGTTCAAGCTATTGGTGTCCAGCTTTGTTTCTTTTTGTTTTTCTTTTGTTTTGCCACCTTTTAGCTTTCTTTGTTCTTTCTTTCTTTTTGTTTTTCATTCTAACCAAGGAAATCAATTCAATTGAGATTCATAGACAGTAGGCCACTCTCTACTTAAAAGGAGATATCCTAGCTCTTTATTCACGAACGGACAGTAAATACCCGTAGAAAGGATTGGGCAAGGAGCTTGGATGGTGCTCTGTGGGCTTACAGAACAGCATTCAAGACCCCTATAGGGACCTCTCCATACCAACTGGTGTATGGTAAGGCATGTCATTCACCGGATAAGACTACACTTGGATAGTTGACTTTTTTTTACAGCACTTTGATGGTGTATTTTTGAAAACGAATTCCAATCACTTATAACTCACCGGCAAGTATACCGGGTCGCATCTAGTAGTAAAACTCACTTAGAGTGAGGTCGATCCCACATGGATTGATGGATCAAGCAACTTTAATGGGTGATTAGTTTAGTCAAGCTAACATTGAGTGAATTGTGTGAAGTAGATCAACAGAAAGTAAATAGCAAGTAAAATTAAAGTGTAGAAAGTAAAGTGACTGAAACTTAAAAAGCAAGAAATGTAAATTGTAGAAACTTAAATGACAAGAAATGTAAATTGTATCAAATGTAAAGGGGATTGGGTGCTGGAAATTAAAGAAAGCAATAGATCAAGCAACTGGAAATTTAAATTGCACGAAGAATAAAGGAAATTGGGTGCTGGGAATTAAAACAAAATTGAAACAAGAGAGTGCAAAGTGTAATCAATCAGAGAAGTGGAAAGATGAAATAAGATGCAGCGATTCAAATAGAAACGGAAAATTGTTTGAAGAAATAAAGCAGAAAGAAACTTAGCTCAATTGTAAAATTTAAAAGAGAATTTGAAGATCCAAGAAAAGCAATGAGCTCAGGAAGCAGATCTGGATCTCAATTCTCTCTTGATCAAATAGAAAGTAATTTGCAAAAGAGAATAAGATGAAAGCAGTAAAGGAAACTAAGATTAAATTTTCAATTCACTAAGATTATGCAGAAAAAGAACAAAGAGATTTCAAATCAAGATTTGAAACAGAATTCCTTCAAATCTCAATCCAAAATTCAGAAACAGAAAGTAGAATTGTAGAAGTCAGAGCAAAGAGAAGAGAGAGCTCTCTAATCCTAATGCTCCTTAGTGGAGCCATCCTCTCAATGCTCTCTATTAGAGCCCACCTCTATGCCCTCTAATGGAGCTGACCTCCCCATGAAAATGAGATTGATGCCTTTATATAGGCTTTTTACAAAATGAAAATAAAATGAGATTGAAATTAAAAATAAATTACAATTTAAATGAAATTCCTCATCTAATTGATCCTTGTGCCTTTGAGTGATGTTAATTGGGCTTTGCTTGCTTTGGATTTGAGGAAAAGTGGATCTGGTTGACCTTGGTTTAATTGGTTTGGAGCATGGGTCAAGCTTGGTTCAAGTTGGTTTGGTGTGGGACACCTCCCAGGGCAATGCTCGGCTCTCCACAAGAGCGCAGCATTGGTGCTGCCTTGGCCTTCGAATTTGGTGCGTGACAAGGTCCAAGCATCAAAGTAGCGCTCAGCTCTCACCAAGAGCGCAGCATCCTTGCTTCCTTGGTGAGGTATCCGTGTTCAAGCCTTGGGGGTTGCACTCTTGCCCAATTTCCTTGCATTTTCTTTGGGAGAGAGCACGACAATGCTCTCCATGAGAGCGCAGCACTCTCTAAGTGAGCGCTACTTTGCTTTGGAGTGAGGCTCCA
>NW_015496064.1:44682-49494 GCF_000816755.2 Arachis ipaensis
GTCACACTAAGTTTGGTGTGCCACTTATTTTCTTTATGCAATGTATCATGCACACCCTCTATGTTTGCAATCACAATGTCTCTGTTTCCTATGCCTTGATTGTTATCTTGAATTCTGCTTGTTTAAAACACATGTGCTACTAACATTTTATTGTGTAAGACATTCATGATCTATCTTAGCCCCATAGCCATTATTCTAATTGTTGCTTGAGGATGAGCAAGCATTCTGATTTTGGCAAGGGAATAGGAAGAATGGGAGGAAAATGACAACAAGATGAACTACAAGGTTGTAGAGTTCCTTTTCCTCTCATTTGTTTCCAGCACTTTAAATTGCATGATTGTCTTTATCTTCTCTGTATGCATGTGTGGTATGAATAAGCATAGCCTGAATTTTGATTTGTAACATGTTGTTATGCCACTATGACTACCAACTTGAATTTTGTGAATTCAAAAGCAATAAAGCATCATGATCATAAACAAACAAGGAATTAAAGAAGAACTTAGCATGTGCATACAAGTATTGGAAAGCTAGTATGGTTAATTGTTGCTCAATTGCATTAGATTTGATTTAATTGAAGTTTAAATCTGGGACATTTTGTGAAATCTTTTGAAATCATGAAAACCGTGAAGAAGCAATTACAAATTAAAGCAAGAAAAGAAAAAGGGAAAGAATGAGAAAGCTGAAGTCTCTGAGTACCAATGACAATTCATTTGTTAAGTACTTGTGGTGTTTATGTATCAAGCAAAAAGCTTGAAACAAAACACTTAGAGTCAAGGTTAGGCTCAAGTGCAAAAGCACTCCCTCAAGGCTCAAGGTTCTAAGCATCAATGATTAGAGAGTAAAGAAAAGAAACAAATGAGCTTAAAGAAGTCTTCTAATTAAATTCTTGTGGTGCTTATGTATCAAGTGGTAATACTTGAAAACAAAGCATTTAGAAGTCGTAGCTTTATTATCAACTCATGGGGCAAAGCACCCAAAAGGAGAAGCTAATAAGAAAATCAAAAGCTTATTTCAAGGAAAAATTATAAGGAAAACATTTCATAAATTGAGCTAGATAGAAGCATTAATCATTTATATTTCTTTTGTGATTGTAGCTTGCATTGAAAACTAGCTTACCATGAACATTAACTTGCTATTCTTCCTACCTTGGATTGTCAATCTTTATTGCATGATTCTTTTCTTGCTTGGGGACAAGCAAGGTTTAAGTTTGGTGTTGTGATGACATGTCACCATGTCATGTTTTTCTATGCTTTTTCATACAAGAAATTGATGATTTGTGCTTAAATATTGAATGCTTTTTTGCTTAAATGGTATATTTCCTTGATCTTTTAATTTTATAAATTTGGTAGGAAATAAGAAGAAAAAAAGCAAAGAAGCACAAAATAAGCTAAAAAGGAGAAAAAAGAGTTTTGGTGCACACTTTGAAGTTGGAGCACACTTTGGAGCCTTAGGCCATGCTTTTAAAGGTGTGGCCTATGACCAAATCAAAGAAGATTGGTAACCAGCACTCAAAGCTCGGTTAACTTAGTGAACTTAGCTTTGTCGTACAAGAAACTTAGCTTGGAAGCAAGAATTTTCGCGAGGTTAAAACTTGGGCGTTTACAGCATGACCATGCCTTCTTCAAAGGGCCATAACTTGAGCTACAGACGTCCAATTGATGTGCTTCCAGTTGCATTGGAAAGCTGACATTTAAAGCTTTCCAACGATATATAGTAGTTCATATATGGCATGAAATTGAGGCACAAATGAAAGGTATCTTTAAGGACCAAAAACAAGCAAAAATAGAACAAAGTGACTTCACCAAGATTCGAAGGGGGAGACACAAGGAAAGCAAGGAAGGAGCGCTACACTTCTTGCAAGGAAAATAAGTAAAATGGCTCAGCAAGGATTCAAACTTGAGGCCTTCCACTCAAGGCAAGGTGCTACCTTCCATTAATTCACAAAGAATTTACTCCACAATGCTTCCACCAAGGCTCGAAGGAGGAGACACAAGGAAAGCAAGCAAGGAGCGCTCAGTTCACTTTCCCAACTGAGCTTTATCGGGCTCCCACTCATGAAAATGCAAGAAAAAGGCTCACAAAAGTGCTTCCACCAAGGTTCGAACTTAGAAGCATGACACTCCAGGCAAGGCATAACCAAGGCACACAAAGGAAAGCTCAGTTCACTTTCCTAACCTAGCACTACTCCCCCATGCACTCCAACAATATGACACGGGCAAGGATCAAAGGGGGTAGCAACAAGGAAGGCTTGGTGCGCACAAATTGGCATGCCACAAGCAAATGGAGAGCTCAGTTCACTTAATCAACTGAGCCGTTCCCTAGGAGTAGCACCCATGGCCCAAAATTCAATTAAAAATCAAATTGGATTCAATTCTTCACCAATTAAACCAAGGCCAACTAGACCCATCTCTCTTCAAATCCAAAGCAAGCAAAGCCCACATCATCACTCAAAGGCACAAGAACAAGTTAGAATAGGAATTTCATTTAAATTGTAATTTGTTTTCAATTTCATTTTTATTTTGTAAAGCCTATATAAGGCATCTTTTTCATCTTTGTAAGGAGGCTGGCTCCAAGAGGGAGCAAGTAGAATAGAGAACTCACTTTTACATTCTAGCTTGAATTGGAGAATTAGGATGGAGAATTGATCTCTCTTCTTCCTTGTTCTTCCTTCTGCACTCTCTACTCTTTTGTTTTGCATCTTGGATTGAGAATTGAAGGAATTCTGTTTCAATCTTAATCTAAGATCTCTCTCTTATTTACTTGCTGCATAATTTGAAGGAATTGTGATTTGGATCTAAATTGTCTTTACTGTTTTCTTCTCTATTTTCTTCTGCAATTATTCTTCTGCTGGATCAAGGAAGAGGTTGAGATCTAGACTTGTTTTCTAGTCTCATTGATCCCCTGAGATCTTCACTTTTATTTTTTTGAAATTTGCAATTAAGTTGAGATGTCTTGCTGTTTTGAATTTTTCAAGCAATTTCCCTTTTCTGTTTAGATCTGTTGCATGTTATTGCATCTCTTACTTCTCTGTTTGATTGCTATTTACACTTTTCTGTTGAATTTTAATTCTCAGCACCCAACTCAATTTACTTTCAAGCCATTTAATTCTTCTGCTACTTTTACTTTACTGCAATTTCCTATCCTACATTCTACAATTTCACATTTCCGTTCACATTTAGCTTGGTTTAATTTCCTGCACATTTACACTTTCCTGCAATTTAAATTTCCAGTTGCTTAATCTATTGCTTTCTTTAATTTCCAGCACCCACTCCCCTTTACATTTAATGCAATTTACATTTCTTGCAATTTAAGTTTCAGCTATTTTACTTTCTTTATCTTTAAGTTACTTGCAATTTTACTTTCTGCATCTTTTAAATTCCTTGCAATTTACTTTCTGTTGGCTACATTTCACACAATTCACTCAATGTTAGCTTGACTAAACTAATCACCCACTAAAGTTGCTTGATCCATCAATCCCTATGGGATCGACCTCACTCTAAGTGAGTTTTACTACTTGATACGACCCGGTACACTTGCCGGTGAGTTTTGGGTGTTGGAATTTGTTTTCCAAAATACCCATCAAGTTTTTGGCGCCGTTGCCGGGGATTGATTAGATTGACAATGATTAAGTGGGTGAGAAGTCTAGATCAAGCATTTTCTTTATTTTTGTTCTCTGTTCTAAATTGAAATCAAGGTGTTTGAGTTATTGCCTCACTCAGAAGTTCTTCTTTGAGACATGAACTTCAATTTTCATTGGTGTTGTGTTTTACAAAATTCAAATGGAGTTCAACTCATCTTGTGATCAAACAAATTTTTTGGGATATCACCCACCATCACAAATCTCTAATGGTGGTTGGGAATATCACCAAGAATTGAAAGAATATGAACATTTTCCAGAGCCACAAAGTGACTCATACTGTGAAGGCACGTACACAAATGATGGCTGGGAAGGGAAATGCAATGATCCACATTCTAATTATTCAAGGACATATCACTTGATCGTGCTGCCAGAGCATACTTGGAAAATTCTTCATCACTTGACTATGCCTCAACACAAAATCCATCCCAAGACTCACAACCAACACAAACTTCCACGAGCCAAAGACTCTCAATGCTTGAGTCCAGGTTCAACAGACTTGTGGAGAAACAACAACAATCCTGGAGAGAACAAGAAATCCTTTCTCAGGAGACGGATGAGCAATTGGAGGACACAGAAAAATGCTTAGAACTACCAAGCAAGGAAAATGAAGACCAATTGATGGATGTGAAGGATAAAGTGGATGAGCAAGATGAGGAGGCTACTGCATCAAGTGAACTTTCAATGAAGAATGAGGTGGTTGAAAATGAAACTGCACTTGAGGTGACAAAGGAACATGAACATTCACAACCCTCACAAACTTCTCTTGAATCTGTGATCGAAAAATATAAAGAGGAGATGAAGAAATCTTGGGAAGAACAAAAAACCTCCTCCATAAAAGAACTATTAAGTCAAATGTTGAGTGCAAAGAAAGGAGTGGAGGAACAAAAAAGTGAGGAAGTCATTCAAGAAAATTTACACTCAAGTGGGGCAGAGAAGTACATGAAGGAAGAGCTCATTGAGCCACCAATTCAAAAGGCTCAGGATGAAGACAAAACTCCAATAATCACACAGCAACCAAGTCTTGAATCCAAAGGAGTGAAGGCAACTAGCAAGAGCACCAACCCTGTCCCTGATCCAGCAAGCAAGATCAATCAAGCCATTTGCAAAAGGAAGCTTGCTGAGGAAAGGCCAAGACAAGGGACAGTAGCTGAATCTTCTCCTCCCTTGAGGTC
>NW_015496064.1:49581-68156 GCF_000816755.2 Arachis ipaensis
CAAGATGAGGAGGCTACTGCATCAAGTGAACTTTCAATGAAGAATGAGGTGGTTGAACCTAAAACTGCACTTGAGATGACAAGGGAACATGAAGACTCACAACTCTCACAAACTTTCCTGACCCAAAAACTCTCAACAATTGAATCTGTAATTGAAAAGTATGAAGAGGAGATGAAGAAATGTTGGGAAGATCAAAAAACCTCCTCAATGAAAAATCTATTAAGTCAAATGTTGAGTGCAAGGGAGGAAGTGGAAGAGCAAGAAAGTGAGAAAGAAAACTAAAGAATTCCAAACTCAAGTGAAGCAGAGAAGTACATGAAGGAAGAATCCACAGAACCACCATTGCAAGAGACTTTTGATGAAGACAAAACTCCAATAATCACACAGCAACCAAGTCGTAAATTCAAGGAAGTGAAGGCAATTAACAAAAGCACCAAGAAGAGGATTGTGACCAAGCTACAAAAGACAATATTCATGAAGAAAAGAAGGTCAACTCCAAGCAATCCTCCCCCTGATCCAGCAAGCAAGCTCAATCAAGCCATTAACAAAAGGAAGCTTGCTGAGGAAAGACCAAGACAGGGGACAATAGCTGAATCGTCTCCTCCCTTAAGGTCATTCCTCTTAAAAAACTGGAAGAAGAGGAAGAAAGTGAAGAACAACATGTCAAGCTAATGACACTAAAAGAGCACTTGTTGGGAGGTAACCCAACCGTAGGTAACATTTCTTTTCTACTTTGTTTTCTTTCTGTGCTCTGTTTAAATTCAATAAATTGGCATATAGTTACATTCTAAGTTTGGTGTTGCCCTGCAACAAACTGTTTTTCATCTTCATGGATGATTGCATCAATTTTTACATGGAAGTGTCACACTAAGATTCTAAGTTTGGTGTGCCACTTAATTTTTTATGCAAGTCATCCAGCAGCACCACTTGTTTGTATAATCACAATGCCTCTGTAGTTTTATTTTTCTCTTTTGATTTAACACTTTTTCATTCTACTTGCTTTAGTCATTTTTCTTCTTTTTAAAATGTTTTCCTCTAGTTGCTTATTAACTATCTTTGTTAGTACATCACCAAGAGATCCTTATTCATGACAGATTCTTGGCTTGGTGATTGCACTTAACAAATAACAGTTTCATTTGCTTAGTTTTAATTCAAATAAATTGACATATGATTGCATTCTAAGTTTGGTGTTGCTATGCAACAAAAATTTGGTTCCCATATCTACTAGATACTTGCATCAATTTCAAGTGAAAGTGTCACACTAAGTTTGGTGTGCCACTTATCTTTTATGCAATGTATTGTGCACACCTTCTTATCTATGCAATCAAAATGTTTCTGTCTCTTGTGCCTAGATTGTTATCTTTAATTTTGCTTGCTTAAAAACACATGTGCTACTAATATTTCATTGTATAAGACATTCATGATCCATCTTAGCCCCATAGCCATTGTTCTAATTATTGCTTGAGGATGAATAAGCACTCTGAGTTTGGCAAGGGAAAGGGAAGAATGGGAGGAAAATGACAACAATTGAGAAGATGAATTATAATGTTGTAATGTTCCTTTTCCTCTCCTTTGTTTCCAGCACTTTAAATTGCATGATTGTCTTTATATTCTCTGTATGCATGTGTGGTATGAATGAGCATAGCTTGAATTATGATCTGTAACATGTTGCCATGCCATTATGACTACCAACTTGAGTTTTGTAAAGTTTAAAGCAGTAAAGTATCATGATCATAAACAAACAAGGCATTAAAGAAGAGATTAGCATGTGCATATAAGTTTTGGAAAGCTAGTATGGTTAATTGTTGCTCAATTGCATTGGATTTTATTTTATTGAAGTTTTCATCTAGGACATTTTATGAAATCTTTTGAAATCATGAAAACCTTGAAGGAAGTAAATGCAAATAAAGCAAGAAAGAAAAAGGGAAAGAATGAGAAAGCTGAAGGCTCTGAGTACCAATGGCAATTTATTTGTTAAGTACTTGTGGTGTTTATGTATCAAGCCAATGCTTGAAAACAAAACACTTAGAAGTCAAGGCTAGGCTCAAGTGCAAAAGCACTCCCTCAAAGCTCAAGGTTCTGAGCATCAATGATTAGAGAGTCAAGAAAAGAAAAGAAAAAAATGAGCTTAATGAAGTCCTCTAATTCAAATGCTTGTGGTGCTTATGTATCAAGTGGTAATACTTGAAAACAAAGCATTTAGAATCGTAGCTTTGTTATTAACACATGGGGCAAAGCACCCAAAAGAAGAAGGTAATAAGAAGATCAAAAGCTTGTTTCAAGGAAAAATTATAAGGAAAAGATTTCATAAATTGAGCTAGATAGAAGCATCAATCATTTACATTTCTTTTGTGATTGTAGAATGCATTGAAAACTAGCTTACCATGAACATTAACTTGCTATTCTTCCGACCTTGGATTGTCAATCTTTATTGCATGATTCTTTTCTTGCTTGGGGACAAGCAAGGTTTAAGTTTGGTGTTGTGATGACATGTCACCATGTCATGTTTTTCTATGCTTTTTCATACAAGAAATTGATTATTTGTGCTTAAATATTGAATGCTTTTATGCTTAAATGGTATATTTCCTTGATCTTTTAATTTTATAAATTTGGTAGGAAATAAGAAGAAAAAGAAGCAAAGAAGCACAAAATAAGCTAAAAAGGAGAAAAAAAGAGCTTTGGTGCACACTTTGAAGTTGGAGCACACTTTGGAGCCTTAGGCCATGCTTTTAAAGGCGTGGCCCATGACCAAATCAAAGAAGATTGGTAACCAGCACTCAAAGCTCGGTTAAATTAGTGAACTTAGCTTTGTCGTACAAGAAACTTAGCTTGGAAGCAAGAATTTTCGCTAAGTTAAAACTTGGGCGTTTACAACATGACCATGCCTCCTTCAAAGGGCCATAACTTGAGCTACAGACGTCTAATTGATGTGCTTCTAGTTGCGTTGGAAAGCTGTCATTTAGAGCTTTCCAACGATATATAGTAGTCCATATTTGGCATGAAATTGAGGCACAAATGAAAGGCATCTTTAAGGACCAAAAAATAAGCAAAAATAGAACAAAGTGGCTTCACCAAGATTCGAAGGGGGAGACACAAGGAAAGCAAGGAAGGAGCGCTACACTTCTTGCAAGGAAAATAAGTAAAATGGCTCAGCAAGGATTCAAACTTAAGGCCTTCCACTCAAGGCAAGGTGCCACCTTCCATTAATTCACAAAGAATTTACTCCACAATGCTTCCACCAAGGCTCGAAGGAGGAGACACAAGGAAAGCAAGCAAGGAGTGCTCAGTTCACTTTCCCAACTGAGCTTTATCGGGCTCCCACTCATGAAAATGCAAGAAAAAGGCTCACAAAAGTGCTTCCACCAAGGTTCAAACTTGGAAGCATGACACTCCAGGCAAGGCGCTACCAAGGCACACAAAGGAAAAGCTCAGTTCACTTTCCTAACCGAGCACTACTCCCCCATGCACTCCAACAATATGACACGGGCAAGGATCAAAGGGGGCAGCAACAAGGAACGCTTGGTGCGCACAAATTGGCATGCCACAAGCAAATGGAGAGCTCAGTTCACTTAATCAACTGAGCCGTTCCCTGGGAGTAGCACCCATGGCCCAAAATTCAATTAAAAATCAAATTGGATTCAATTCTTCACCAATTGAACCAAGGCCAACTAGACCCATCTCTCTTCAAATCCAAAGCAAGCAAAGCTCACATCATCACTCAAAGGCACAAGAACAAGTTAGAATACAAATTTCATTTAAATTGTAATTTGTTTTCAATTTCATTTTCATTTTGTAAAGCCTATATAAGGCATCATTTTCATCTTTGTAAGGAGGCTGGCTCCAAGAGGGAGCAAGTAGAATAGAGAACTCACTTTTACATTCTAGCTTGAATTGGATAATTGGGAAGGAGAATTCATCTCTCTTCTTCCTTGTTCTTCCTTCTGCACTCTCTACTCTTTTGTTTTGTATCTTGGATTGAGAATTGAAGGAATTCTGTTTCAATCTTAATCTAAGATCTCTCTCTTATTTACTTGCTGCATAATTTGAAGGAATTGTGATTTGGATTTAAATTGTCTTTACTGTTTTCTTCTCTATTTTCTTCTGCAATTATTCTTCTGCTGGATCAAGGAAGGGGTTGAGATCTAGACTTGTTTTCTAGTCTCATTGATCCCCTGAGATCTTCACTTGTCTTTTTGGAATTTGCAATTAAGTTGAGATATCTTGCTGTTTTGAATTTTTCAAGCAATTTCCCTTTTCTGTTTAGATCTGTTGCATGTTATTGCATCTCTTACTTCTCTGTTTGATTGCTATTTACACTTTCATGTTGAATTTTAATTCTCAGCACCCAACTCAATTTACTTTCAAGCCATTTAATTCTTCTGCTACTTTTACTTTACTGCAATTTCCTTTCCTGCATTCTACAATTTCACATTTCTGTTCACATTTAGCTTGGTTTAATTTCCTGCACATTTACACTTTCCTGCAATTTAAATTTCCAGTTGCTTGATCTATTGCTTTCTTTAATTTCCAGCACCCACTTCCCTTTACATTTAATGCAATTTACATTTCTTGCAATTTAAGTTTCAGCTATTTTACTTTCTTGTTCTTTAAGTTACTTGCAATTTTACTTTCTGCATCTTTTAAATTCCTTGCAATTTACTTTCTGTTGGCTACATTTCACTCAATTCACTCAATGTTAGCTTGACTAAACTAATCACCCACTAAAGTTGCTTGATCCATCAATCCTTGTGGGATCGACCTCACTCTAAGTGAGTTTTACTACTTGATATGACCTGGTACACTTGTCGATGAGTTTTGGGTGTTGGAATTCATTTTCCAAAATACCCATCAAATGTCTTACACAATGAAATGTTAGTAGCACATGTGTTTTAAGCAAGCAGAATTAAAGATAACAATCAAGGCACAAGAGACAAAGACATTTTGATTGCATAGATAAGAAGGTGTGCACAATACATTGCATAAAAGATAAGTGGCACACCAAACTTAGTGTGACACTCTCACTTGGAATTGATGCAAGTATCTAGTAGATATAGGAACCAAATTTTTGTTGCATAGCAACACCAAACTTAGAATGCAATCCTATGTCAATTTATTTGAATAAAAACTAAGCAAATGAAACTGTTATATGTTAAATACAATTACCAAGCCAAGAATCTGTCATGAATAAAGCTCTCTTGGTAATGTATTAACAAACACAGTAAATAAAAGAAAGCATTTAAAACAAGGAAATGACTAAAAACAAAAAGAAAACTAAAATTGTCTAACTAAAAGAAAGATAACAATGCAAAGAACATTATGATTATGCAACCAAGTGGTGTTGCTGAATGAATTGCATAGAAAAATAAGTGGCACACCAAACTTAGAATCTTAGTGTGACACTTCCATGTAGAATTGATGCAATCATTCAAATGGATTGAAAACAAATTGTTGCAGGGCAACACCAAACTTAGAATGTAACCATATGCCAATTTATTGAATTTAAACAAAGCAAAGAGAGAAAACCAAGCAGAGAAGAGAAATTATACCTACGGTTGACATGTTGTTCACTTTCTTCCTCTTCTTCCAGTTTGTTAAGAGGAATTACCTTAAAGGGGGAGAATATTCAGCTACTGTCCCTTGTCTTGGCCTTTCCTCAGCAAGCTTCCTTTTGCAAATGGCTTGATTGATCTTGCTTGCTGGATCAGGGACAGGATTATTGCTCTTGCTAGTTGCCTTCACTCCTTTGAATTCAAAACTTGGTTGCTGTGTGATTATTAGAGTTTTGTATTCATCCAGAGCCTTTTGAATTGGTGGTTCCATGAGCTCTTCCTTCATGTACTTCTCTGCCTCACTTGAGTGTGAATTTTCTGGAATGACTTCCTCACTTTCTTGCTCCTCCACTCTTTTCTTTGCACCTAACATTTGACTTAATAGCTTTTTCATTGAGGAGGTTTGTTGATCTTCCCAATATTTCTTCATCTCCTCTTCATATCTTTTAATCTCAGAGTCAATTGTTGAGACTTTTTGGTCCAGGGGAGTTTGAAGAGGTTGTGAGTTTTCATGTTCTCTTGTCATCTCAAGTGCAGTTTCAGGTTCCAATATTTTCACCACCTCTTCCTTTTTTGCAATTTCACTTGATATAGGAACTTCTTCTTCCTCTTTTTCACTCACAGATTGTTCTTCATCCTTAATACTTGGTGATCCTAAATGAATACTCCTTTGCTTTACATGCCCTTCTATCTTCTTGAGGAGGAATCCTTGTTCTGTCCAGTGTTGTTTTCATTCTTCCATGAATTTTTCTTGCCTTTTCAATAATTCTCTGGACTTTTGAAGGGGATCCTCAGCTACTAGCTCAAAGGATGAAGGTTGAGAGTAATTTTGTGGTTGGTAAGATGAGTTGTATGGATCTTGGAGGAAATTTTGGGTTGAGGCATAATCAAGTGATGAACACTCTTCCAAGTATGCTCTGGCAGCACAATCAAGTGATAATATCCTTGAATAATTAGAATGTGAATCATTGCATTTCCCTTCCCAGCCACAGTTTATGTCAGTATCATAGCAATATGAGTCACCTTGTGGCTCTGGAAAATAGTTTATTTCACTTGATTGTTCATACTCTTGGTGATACTCCCAACCACCATTAGAATAGCAACTTGCATCATTTTGTGGTGGAGGAAAATATCCCATATGATTCTCTTGCTCATCTTGTGTCTCTGAAGCAAATCTCCATGGATTGGAGTGCTCAGAATTTGTATTTTCTTGGTGATATTCCCAGCCACCATTAGAGATTGGTGATGGTGGGTGATATCCCATAAAATTTTGTTTGACCATAAGATGAGTTGAACTCCATTTGTATTTTGTAAAATGCAACATCAATGAAATTTGAAATTCATGTCACAGAGAAAGAATTTCTTAGTGAGGCAATAGCTCAAACACCTTGCTATCAACTTAAAACAGAGAACAAAAACAAAGAAAATGCTTGATCTAGACTTCTCACCCACTTAATCATTGTTGATCTAAATCAATCCCCGGCAACGGCACCAAAAACTTGATGGTGTATTTTTGAAAACGAATTCCAATCACCTATAACTCACCGGCAAGTATTCCGGGTCGCATCAAGTAATAAAACTCACTTAGAGTGAGGTCGATCCCACAGGGATTGATGGATTAAGCAACTTTAGTGGGTGATTAGTTTAGTCAAGCTAACATTGAGTGAATTGTGTGAAGTTGATCAACAGAAAGTAAATAGCAAGTAAAATTAAAGTGCAGAAAGTAAAGTGACTGAAACTTAAAGAGCAAAAAATGTAAATTGCAGAAACTTAAATGACAAAAAATGTAAATTGTATCAAATGTAAAGGGGATTGGGTGCTGGAAATTAAAGAAAGCAATAGATCAAGCAACTGGAAATTTAAATTGTAGGAAGAATAAAGGAAATTGGGTGCTGAGAATTAAAACAGAATTGAAACAAGAGAGTGCAAAGTGTAATCAATCAGAGAAGTGGAAAGATGAAATAAGATGCAACAATTCAAATAGAAACGAAAAATTTTTTGAAGAAATAAAGCAGAAAGAAACTTAGCTCAATTGTAAAATTTAAAAGAGAATTTGAAGATCCAAGAAAAGCAATGAGCTCAGGAAGCAGATCTGGATCTCAATTCTCTTTTGATCAAACAGAAAGTAATTTTCAAAAGAGAAGAAGATGAAAGCAGTAAAGGAAACTTAGATTAAATTTTTAATTCACTAAGATTATGCAGAAAAAGAACAAAGAGATTTCAAATCAAGATTTGAAACAGAATTCCTTCAAATCTCAATCCAAAATTCAGAAACAGAAAGTAGAATTGCAGAAGTCAGAGCAAAGAGAAGAGAGAGCTCTCTAATCCTAATGCTCCTTAGTGGAGCCAGCCTCTCAATGCTCTCTATTAGAGCCCACCTCTATGCCCTCTAATGGAGCTGACCTCCCCATGAAAATGAGAATGATGCCTTTATATAGGCTTTTTACAAAATAAAAATAAAATGAGATTGAATTAAAAACAAATTACAATTTAAATGAAATTCCTCATCTAATTGATCCTTGTGCCTTTGAGTGATGTTAATTGGGCTTTGCTAGCTTTGGATTTGAGGAAAAGTGGATCCGGTTGACCTTGGTTTAATTGGTTTGGAGCATGGGTCAAGCTTGGTTCAAGTTGGTTTGGTGTGGGACACCTCCCAGGGCAATGCTCGGCTCTTCACAAGAGCGCAGCATTGGTGCTACCTTGGCCTTCCAATTTGGTGCATGACAAGGTCCAAGCATCAAAGTAGCGCTCAGCTCTCACCAAAAGCGCAGCATCCTTGCTTCCTTGGTGAGGTATCCGTGTTCAAGCCTTGGGGGTTACACTCTTGCCCAATTTCCTTGCATTTTCTTTGGGAGAGAGCACGACAATGCTCTCCATGAGAGCGCAGCGCTCTCTAAGTGAGCGCTACTTTGCTTTAGAGTGAGGCTCCAGCTTCGAACCTTGGTGGAAGCATTGGCTGATTTTTTTTGCTTGTTTTTGGCCCATAAAGATTCATTTCACTCGTGCCTCAATTTCATGCCAAATATGGATTGCCATGTATCGTTGGAAATCTCTGAATGTCAGCTTTTCAATGCAACTAGAAGCACATCAATTGGACATCTGTAGCTCAAGTTATAGCCCTTTGAAGGAGGCATGGTCATACTGTGAGCGCCCAGGTTTTAACTTAGCGAAAATTTTGCTTCCAAGCACATTTTGCATCACGATAATGCTCTGCTCTTGGCAAGAGCGGAGCTTTGTGTGCTGATTGCCAATCTCCTTTAGTTTGGTCATAGGCCACGCTTTTAAAAGAGTGGCCTAAGGCTCCAAAGTGTGCTCCAACTTCAAAGTGTGTCCTAAAGCTCTTTTTTTCTCCTTTTTAGCTTATTTTGTGCTTCTTTGCTTCTTTGCTTCTTTTTCTTCTTATTTCCTACAAGATTTATAAAATTAAAAGATCAAGGAAATATACCATTTAAGTACAAAAGCATTCATTATTCAAGCACAAATCATCAATTTCTTGTATGAAAAAGCATAGAAAAATATGACATGATGACATGTCATCACACTTATTCACAAATTAAGAGTAGATTAATTTAAAAAATTTAAAATTTTAATTTTTTTATTTTTTGAATAATTTGGAATTTTTTATTTTTTTTACAATTAGAAAATTTTTTTTAAGTTTAAAAATTAAAAAAAATAAATTTACAACTCTATTATTTAACAGATATTGTTGGACTTTATTTTATTTTTCTAATTGAAATAAAAAAATTAATCATATAATTTAAAATTTTAAAAATAAAAAATTTAGTTTTTTAAAATTTTTAATGTTTTCAAAAATATTTTTTATTTTTTATTCTCCGGATAATGCTACACTCAGAAAATTGACTTTTTTTTGCTGCACTTGTTCACAAAATAAGAATAAATTAATTTAAAAAATTTAAAATTTTAGTTTTTTTATTTTTTAGATATCATTGGAATTTTTTTAGTTTAAAATTTAAAAAAAATAAATTTACAGATCTGTTATTTACCAGAATATGCTAGACTTTATTTTATATTTCTAATAAAAATAAAAAAATCATATAATTTAAAAATTCAAAAATAAAAAATTTAGTTTTTTAAAATTTTTAATTTTTTAAAGATTTTTTTATCTTTTTATTCACCGGCTAAGACTACACCTGGAAAGTTGACTTTTTTTATCTGCACTTGTTCACAAATTAAGAATAAATTAATTTAAAAAATTTAAAATTTTAGTTTTTTTATTTTTTAGATATCATTGGAATTTTTTTAGTTTAAAATTTAAAAAAAATAAATTTACAGATCTGTTATTTACCAGAATATGCTAGACTTTATTTTATATTTCTAATAAAAATAAAAAAATCATATAATTTAAAAATTCAAAAATAAAAAATTTAGTTTTTTAAAATTTTTAATTTTTTAAAGATTTTTTTATCTTTTTATTCACCGGCTAAGACTACACCTGGAAAGTTGACTTTTTTTATCTGCACTTGTTCACAAATTAAGAATAAATTAATTTAAAAAATTTAAAATTTTAGTTTTTTTATTTTTTAGATATCATTGGAATTTTTTTAGTTTAAAATTTAAAAAAAATAAATTTACAGATCTGTTATTTACCAGAATATGCTAGACTTTATTTTATATTTCTAATAAAAATAAAAAAATCATATAATTTAAAAATTCAAAAATAAAAAATTTAGTTTTTTAAAATTTTTAATTTTTTAAAGATTTTTTTATCTTTTTATTCACCGGCTAAGACTACACCTGGAAAGTTGACTTTTTTTATCTGCACTTGTTCACAAATTAAGAATAAATTAATTTAAAAAATTTAAAATTTTAGTTTTTTTATTTTTTAGATATCATTGGAATTTTTTTAGTTTAAAATTTAAAAAAAATAAATTTACAGATCTGTTATTTACCAGAATATGCTAGACTTTATTTTATATTTCTAATAAAAATAAAAAAATCATATAATTTAAAAATTCAAAAATAAAAAATTTAGTTTTTTAAAATTTTTAATTTTTTAAAGATTTTTTTATCTTTTTATTCACCGGCTAAGACTACACCTGGAAAGTTGACTTTTTTTATCTGCACTTGTTCACAAATTAAGAATAAATTAATTTAAAAAATTTAAAATTTTAGTTTTTTTATTTTTTAGATATCATTGGAATTTTTTTAGTTTAAAATTTAAAAAAAATAAATTTACAGATCTGTTATTTACCAGAATATGCTAGACTTTATTTTATATTTCTAATAAAAATAAAAAAATCATATAATTTAAAAATTCAAAAATAAAAAATTTAGTTTTTTAAAATTTTTAATTTTTTAAAGATTTTTTTATCTTTTTATTCACCGGCTAAGACTACACCTGGAAAGTTGACTTTTTTTATCTGCACTTGTTCACAAATTAAGAATAAATTAATTTAAAAAATTTAAAATTTTAATTTTCTTATTAATGAATGTGCATCATGTTATGTTTTTCTATACTTTTTCATATAAAAATCAATTCATAATGCTTAATTATGGGAGTGTTTTGGTGATTAAATTGAATATTGCTTTGATTGCTTGAGTTAATGAATTTTGTAGGAAATGATAGAAAAAGAAGCAATAAAGGCACTAATAGAGGAAGCACACTCTCAAGGTGGCAAAAGAGTTGGAAACAAACTCAAAGAGAAGCAAAGAGGATTTGCAATTCTGACCTCTTCACACTCCAACAAGAATAACTCGAGTTACAAAACTCCAAATGAGGTGATCTTAGTGCCATTGGAAAGTAGACTTCCAGAGCTTTCCAACCATATATAATACTCTATAGTGGACACTGATTTAGGGGGACAAATTGCTATTCGTTTAGCTTCACAATTTCAGCGTAAAATAAGTCCCTGCATTTCGCCAGACTGACCTCTTCACCTTCAAAAGAGCATAACTTGGGCTAGAGAAGTTCAAATGATATACTTCCAGCGGCGTTAGAAAGCTAAGATTCAGGGCTTTCCAATGATATATAATAGTCTATAGTGGGCATTCATTTTGGGGACCCAAACAGACCAATCATTCAGCGAGCAAGGTTTCCCAAACCTTCACAAGCCCAAAATGCCACTTCAATGACACTCCACATTGGGCCACTTCCAAATACTCTAATCTCTTCATTTATTCTTCAATGTTTTAAACTTCTATGAAGGGAATTAAAAGTTCACAAGCCCAAGTCAAGCCACAATTAACAATCAATCAAGGCCACAAGAATCATATAGAAGTAATTAGGAAATTTGCATTTGATTTTAATTTCATTTGAAATTGTAATTTAGAGAGCTTATAAATAGGACCTTAGCTTCATCATTTGACACACACCATGGAGTGGTGGAGGTGACTCCACTCCCCTTTCACTCTCATTCTCTTCTCTTCTTCCATTTTCTTTCATACACACTTTTGTAAATATTTTGCTATGAGTTTCTAATTTCCAACATTTGGGAAAGAGAGCTCTATTGCAATTTAATGGGTTGATTTATTTTCATTCTTCATCTTCAATTCTTCTTTCATTGCTTCTTTAGAGAGAGTATTTGTGCTTCAAAGATCTAATTACTATCGAGAGAGGGATTAGATCTATTTGAATTCTATGATGAACTTGAGAAAGGAGTCATAGAATTTAGTTTGAGGCTCTTCTCTCACAACTCTCTTGATTGATAATTCTTAGCTTGATATGTGAGATGTAATCACTTTGAATTGAAATCTTGAGGGTTGTGTGGCTCTAAATTAGAGACCATTCTTCATCTCTTCTCATGAGCAATTAGATCAAGAGATTGGCAATTGATCAAGTTAAGAGAAATCAAATCACCAAGAGATTGGGGTTTGATTACTTAAGATTTGCCAAGAGATCAATGATTACATGATTGAAGTGGAGATGAGAATTCTTGATCTTGAGAATGGAATATCACTTGATCCCAAAGTTAATTTCATTCTTAATTCTTGTTATTTACTTCTTGTCTTTAATTCTTGTCATTTAATTGTTCTCTTTAAATTCTTGTCATTTACTTATACACATTTATGACTTTATTTACTTTTGCACATTTATGCATTCCAAGTATTTGTAGAAATACTTCACTTGGTTTTACTTTCTAGTCATTTACTTTCTTGCACTTTACTTTCTTGTACTTTCCATTCCTTGCAATTTACATTTTTGTACTTTAATTTACAGCACTTTAATTTCTTGTCATTTACTTTCCTTGCACTTTATTGCTTTTATTTAATTTCAAGTCATTTACATTTCTTGTTGCTTATCACTCAAACTTGAATCGTCTAACTAGAATAATTAATCAACTATTGCTTGCTTAATCCATTAATCCTCGTAGGATCGACCTCACTCTAAGTGAGTTTTACTACTTGATACGACCCGGTATACTTGCTGTTAATTACGTGAATTATAATTTTTCGCGTATCACTTATTTTTTGAATAATTTCGTATTTTTTATTTTTTTACAATTAGAAAAAAAATTATTTTTTAAGTTTAAAAATTAAAAAAATAAATTTACAACTCTGTTATTTAACAGATATTGTTGGACTTTATTTTATTTTTCTAATTGAAATAAAAAAATTAATCATATAATTTAAAATTTCAAAAATAAAAGTTTAGTTTTTTAAAATTTTTAATTTTTTAAAAATATTTTTATTTTTTTATTCTCCGGATAATGCTGCACTCAGAAAATTGACTTTTTTTTGCTGCACTTGTTCACAAAATAAGAATAAATTAATTTAAAAAAATTTAAAATTTTTATTTTTCAATTTTTTTAGTTTTAGAATAACGTTGGAATTTTTTATTTTTCTACTATTAGAAAAAAAATTTATGTTTTAGTTTAAAACTTTAAACGAAAATAAAAAATTTACAGATTTGTTGTTTAATAGATATTGCTAAACTTTATTTTATTTTTATTATTTAAATAAGAAACATTTAATAATATAATTTAAAAATTAAAACATAAAAAAAATTAGTTTTTTAAAATTTTTAATTTTTTAAAATATTTTTTTATCTTTTTATTCACCGGCTAAGACTACACCCGGAAAGTTGACTTTTTTTATCTGCACTTGTTCACAAATTAAGAATAAATTAATTTAAAAGATTTAAAATTTTTTATTTTTCAATTTTTTTAGTTTTAGAATAACGTTGGAATTTTTTATTTTTCTACTATTAGAAAAAAAATTTATGTTTTAGTTTAAAACTTTAAACGAAAATAAAAAATTTACAGATTTGTTGTTTAATAGATATTGCTAAACTTTATTTTATTTTTATTATTTAAATAAGAAACATTTAATAATATAATTTAAAAATTAAAACATAAAAAAAATTAGTTTTTTAAAATTTTTAATTTTTTAAAATATTTTTTTATCTTTTTATTCACCGGCTAAGACTACACCCGGAAAGTTGACTTTTTTTATCTGCACTTGTTCACAAATTAAGAATAAATTAATTTAAAAGATTTAAAATTTTTTATTTTTCAATTTTTTTAGTTTTAGAATAACGTTGGAATTTTTTATTTTTCTACTATTAGAAAAAAAATTTATGTTTTAGTTTAAAACTTTAAACGAAAATAAAAAATTTACAGATTTGTTGTTTAATAGATATTGCTAAACTTTATTTTATTTTTATTATTTAAATAAGAAACATTTAATAATATAATTTAAAAATTAAAACATAAAAAAAATTAGTTTTTTAAAATTTTTAATTTTTTAAAATATTTTTTTATCTTTTTATTCACCGGCTAAGACTACACCCGGAAAGTTGACTTTTTTTATCTGCACTTGTTCACAAATTAAGAATAAATTAATTTAAAAGATTTAAAATTTTTTATTTTTCAATTTTTTTAGTTTTAGAATAACGTTGGAATTTTTTATTTTTCTACTATTAGAAAAAAAATTTATGTTTTAGTTTAAAACTTTAAACGAAAATAAAAAATTTACAGATTTGTTGTTTAATAGATATTGCTAAACTTTATTTTATTTTTATTATTTAAATAAGAAACATTTAATAATATAATTTAAAAATTAAAACATAAAAAAAATTAGTTTTTTAAAATTTTTAATTTTTTAAAATATTTTTTTATCTTTTTATTCACCGGCTAAGACTACACCCGGAAAGTTGACTTTTTTTATCTGCACTTGTTCACAAATTAAGAATAAATTAATTTAAAAGATTTAAAATTTTTTATTTTTTAAAATTTTTTTATCTTTTTATTCACCGGCTAAGACTACACCCGGAAAGTTGACTTTTTTTATCTGCACTTGTTCACAAATTAAGAATAGATTAATTTAAAGAATTTAAAATATTAATTTTCTTATTGATGAATGTGCATCATGTTATGTTTTTCTATACTTTTTCATATAAAATCAATTCATAATGCTTAATTATGGGAGTGTTTTGGTGGTTAAATTGAATATTGTTTTGATTGCTTGAGTTAATGAATTTTGTAGGAAATGATAGAAAAAGAAGCAATAAAGGCACTAATAGTGGAAGCACACTCTCAAGGTGGCAAAAGAGTTGGAAACAAACTCAAAGAGAAGCAAAGAGGATTTGCAATCCTGACCTCTTCACACTCCAACAAGAATAACTCGAGTTACAAAACTCCAAATGAGGTGATCTCAGTGCCATTAAAAAGTAGACTTCCAGAGCTTTCCAACCATATATAATACTCTATAGTGGACACTGATTTGGGGGGACAAATTGCTATTCGTTTAGATTCACAATTTCAGCGTAAAATAAGTCCCTGCATTTCGCCAAACTGACCTCTTCACCTTCAAAAGAGCATAACTTGGGCTAGAGAAGTTCAAATGATATACTTCTAGCGGCGTTAGAAAGCTGAGATTCAGGGCTTTCCAATGATATATAATTGTCTATAGTGGGCATTCATTTTAGGGACCCAAACAGACCAATCATTCAGCGAGCAAGGTTTCCCAAACCTTCACAAGCCCAAAATGCCACTTCAATGACACTCCACATTGGGCCACTTCCAAACACTCTAATCTCTTCATTTATTCTTCAATATTTTAAGCTTCTATGAAGGAAATTAAAAGTTCACAAGCCTAAGTCAAGCCACAATTAACAATCAATCAAGGCCACAAGAATCATATAGAAGTAATTAGGAAATTTGCATTTGATTTTAATTTCATTTAAATTTGTAATTTAGAGAGCTTATAAATAGGACCTTAGCTTCATCATTTGACACACACCATGGAGGGGTGGAGGTGACTCCACTCCCCTTTCACTCTTATTCTCTTCTCTTCTTCCATTTTCTTTCATACACACTTTTGTAAATATTTTGCTATGAGTTTCTAATTTCCAACATTTGGGAAAGAGAGCTCTATTGCAATTTAATGGGTTGATTTATTTTCATTCTTCATCTTCAATTCTTCTTTCATTTCTTCTTTAGAGAGAGTCTTTGTGCTTCAAAGTTCTAATTACTATCGAGAGAGGGATTAGATCTATTTGAATTCTATGATGAACTTGAGAAAGGAGTCATAGAATTTAGTTTAAGGCTCTTCTCTCACAACTCTCTTGATTGATAATTCTTAGCTTGATATGTGAGATGTAATCACTTTGAATTGAAATCTTGAGGGTTGTGTGGCTCTAAATTAGAGACCATTCTTCATCTCTTCTTATGAGCAATTAGATCAAGAGATTGGCAATTGATCAAGTTAAGAGAAATCAAATCACCAAGAGATTGGGGTTTGATTACTTATGATTTGCCAAGTGATCAATGATTGCATGATTGAAGTGGAGATGAGAATTGTTAATCTTGAATGGCAAAAGAGTTGGAAATAAACTCAAAGAGAAGCAAAGAGGATTTGCAATCCTGACCTCTTCACAGTCCAACAAGAATAACTCGAGTTACAAAACTCCAAATGAGGTGATCTCAGTGCCATTGGAAAGTAGGCTTCTAGAGCTTTCCAACCATATATAATACTCTATAGTGGATGATGTGTGAAAAACGATCCAACACAAAGCTCACCGGCAAGTGGACCGGGTCGCATCAAGTAATAATAACTCACATGAGTGAGGTCGATCCCACAGGGATTGAAGGATTGAGCAATTTTAGTTTAGTGGTTGTTATTTAGTCAAGCGAATCAAGTATTGGTTGAGTGGTTTATAATTGACAGAAGTTAAATTGCATGAATTGAAGAGGGAGAGGGGTAAATTGCAGGAAATTAAAGAGCAAAGAAAGTAAATAAGTGGAATCTTAAAGAACAAGTAATGTAGATTGCAGAAACTTAGATTGCAAGAAATGTAAATGACTGAATCTTAAAGTGCAGGAAATGTAAATTGCTTGAATTGTAAAAGGGACTAGGAGTTGGGATTTCAGAATTTAAACAAAAGAAAGTAAATTGCAGCAAAACAGAAGAGTAGAATGTGGATTGAAGTAAAGTAGATCTAAACAGAAAAGTAGAAATACTTGAGAAATTAAAATAGAAAATGACTTGTGCTTAAATTGCAGCAAATTAAAAGGCTGTTGAAGATCTCAGGAGTGGAAGAGACTAGAGAACAAGTCTAGATCTCAAATCCTTCCTTGATCCAACAAGAACAATTGCAAAAGAAATAAAGAAAAGTAAATTGCAGAATTAAATTACAGAAGAGTAGAAGAAGATGCAGTAAAGTAAACAGAAATGGAAATTCAATTATGCAGAGAAAGTAAACAAGAGATCTCAAGGTGAGATTGAAACAGAAGTTCTTCAATTCTTTACCCAAGATCAAAAGCAAGAAAAGTAAAGAGCGCTTAAGCAAGAACAAGGAAGAAGTGAGATCAATTCTCCTTCCCAATTCTCTAAGATCTAAATTCAAAAGTAAAAGCTCAAAATGAAAATTTAAAGTAAAATCTCCAAGTGTGAAAAAAAAGAAAAAGTCCTCATTACATCAAACTAGCTCCTATTTATACACTTCCTAATTTGGATATAAGAATTTGGATGGGCTTTAAAATTTGGTGAAGAAATGAATTAATTTGGATTTTAGATGAATTTTTGGCCCATGGTGCACCTCCCAGGAAAGAGTTCGGCTCTTGGCAAGAGCTTTGGCCAAGAGCTTTGGTTCCCCTTCCTTCCAATGTGTTGCGCACGGTTCCTTGTGACAAGAGAACAAAGCTCTTTGCAAGAGCTTGAAAGCTCTTGGCAAGAGCTTTACTTGTCCTTGAGGTCCTTGGTTCAAATCTTGGGTGGAGCACTTGTGGAGCTAATTTCCTTGGCACTAGAGAAGCCCCCAAAGTCTTGCTTCCTTTAGGTGCCCAGTTCAATCCTTGGTGAAGGAAGATAAGCTAATTTTTCTTGGCACATGAATGGCGCACAAGGCTTTGCTTCCTTGAGGTGCCTAGTTCGAACCTTGGTGAGTGAAAACAAGCTATTTTTGGCTTGTTTTTCCTTGTGAAGTAGCGCTGACCCCCCCTCCTCTTGGTCATGGCTTCAAGTCTTGGTGAGTGCATTAGTGTGCTTTTCCTTCTTGATTTTCTCCAAAGCATGCACGAAAAAGCTCTTTGGCAAGAGCTTCAAAGCTCTTTGCCAAGAGCTTGGCTCTTGATTCCTTCTTCATGTGTTCTTGATAAAGCTCTTTGGCAAGAGCTTGGCTCTTGATTCTTTGAAGGAAAGCTCTCCTCAAGAGCTTTAAAGCTCTTGGCAAGAGCTTTATGCCCTTGTTTCTTGAATGCACTTATGCTTCTCCTTCTTTGAGCCACGCTTTCTTTCCTTGTGCCACGTTTTCTTTCTTTGCTTAGATCATGCTCCTTAGGTTACGCTTTTCTTTTTTTTTTTTCTTTTCTTCACCTACAAGTAATCAAAACAACCAATCAAAGTATCACCAAATTCACAAGGTTCATAAATCATTAAAAATCAATTAAATTTAGCTCAAACCTCATGATTTAGCATCAATTAATTGGTGGTTGTTTGATTCAAAGAAACCATGCATTTCCATTCCAAATTACTTACTTAGAATGCAAGAAAGTGCATAAAACCAACCACAACACTACTGTTCAGTAGAATCGGATCAAAGTGATCGGAAAAAGAAACTAAAATAAA